>NC_141623.1:44627655-44811886 GCF_047967505.1 Dipteris shenzhenensis | reverse complement strand
TGTGTGTTGATGGGGGAGCCACATGTAATATCATGGTGCCCCGTATCATGAAGAAGTTGAATTTGAAATGCAAAAGGAGTTCTTCCAGTCGAATGAAAGTAGTAGATGGTCAACGACTTGCCACCATAGGAGTCATTGAGGATTTTCCCATCACTGTCAATGGACCACCACCATCAATTTCTATCTAGTGGACATTGAAGATACAGGCAGGAGTTACCCAGCCATACTTGGGAGACTTAATCATAATAATAGCTCCTTGGCTTTTCCACCTTTTTCTTGAACGCCCTCTTCTTCTTGGCCTTCAAAGGGATAGTGTAAGATGAACACCTAGATTTTGGCATTTTCTTAGTTGCTTGGGAGAATTCACTAGAAGAGACTCACTTTTCACACGTCTTCTTCGCCTAGAAGGAACCGACCCAACTGTGCGGGAAGCGAAAAAAGCTAAAGCATGTTGGGGATATTCCTGCTTTCTGATTCTGACCAGCCAGCCATGAAGAGCTCAGAGAACCTATCATTTTTCATTCTTACCGCTCCAAGAAATTCCACCTCAACAAAAAGAAACGGCCCCTGGAAGCTTTGTTGACATAGAGGATGAAGGATGATTGCAAAGCGGGAAGGAGGAGGCGATGAGGTAGCGGTGGCTCAACGAGAGCAATGGAATGCGAGATGTGCAAAGGGCACGGTGCCCGAGGTGGGGAGGGGTGTCGAGGGGGGCACTGCAGGGCTGTAGTGAACAGTCACAACGGACTGAGGTAGAGGGCACCGCACGACGGTGGTGGACGCAAAGCATGAGGAAGGTGCAGAGCGCAAGGCGGGCATGGCACACAAGGGAGGCACGGGTAGCTGGCTAGGGTGGGCACGGTGCCCGAAGGAGGCTAATGTGGGCATGGCGCTCGAATATGGCATGGGGCACGAGGGGGAGGTAGTGGCAGGTAGTAGGCGGTGGCGGCAGTAGGAGCACAGCGGGAGAGGTGGTAGCACGGCAAGGCGACGGTGGGGCATGGCGCTTGGGGCACAACGACAGTGACAGGCTTGTCGATGGTAGCAAAAGCATGCAACGAGGGAGGTGGCAACACAACAAGGTGACGGTGCAACATGGCACATGAAGCACGACAACGGTGATGGTGGCAGTGCTCAGAGGTGGCGCGGGCAGAGAGGCTAGGTGCACGATGCGACACATACGGTGGCAATGATGTAGCAAGATGCACAGTTGATGGTTGGCAGGTGGCACGTCATGGTGTGCAAGGTGGCATGATGCACGAGGCGAGGGCGCATGGAGCACAAGGCATGGGGCTAGTGGGTACGGTGCTCAGATGATGACGGTTGGCGAATGGCACAAGGCACGGATTGCGAGGGCAGTGCAACGTGGCACTCGAAGAGTGGCGAGATGAGCTATCACAGGCTCGATGCCCAGTGTGGATGGCGAGGCAATCGATACGACAAGCGAGGCAGGGCACACACGCATGAGGTGGGGAGTGGGAGGTAGGAGGTGAGAGAGAGGGAGAATGAGAGAGAAAAGTGGAGGGGAAGGAGAGAGAAATACCAAGGGAAAGATAAAGTGGAGAGGGGGAAGGAGAGAGAGAGAGAGAGAGAGAGAGAGTGAGTGAGGCGAGGAGAGAGAAGAGAAAAGAGAGAGTGGGGATTGAGAGAGGGAGAACAGAGAGAAAAGAGAGACTAGAGTGAGGAGTAGACAGATGAGGGAAAAGAGGCACTAGAGAGAGGAGAAAGAGAGAGAAAATGAGAGGGAGATGGGGTGGGAAGAGAGCTTTTTTTTTTTCAAAGGGAGTTCAAGAAAAAGAAAGGAGATGGGAAGGGTCTTTACACAAGATCAAGTACATAGTTGTTGAAGGTGACACGATCTTCATAAGTGGAGATTTGTATCCGAGCAGCCACACCATTTCTATTAACAAGAAAAGAAATCAAGGCATGAGGCTAGAGAGTAGACATGGTGCTGCTCGAGAGCCACGAGGGAAAGGGAACATGAGGGGAGAAGTGTTGACATGGGTCGGGAAAAGGAATTAAGAGGGGTGGGAATGAAGAAGGAGACTATGGCACAAGGGGGAAGGGAGAGGGGGAAGAGGAGCATGTACCATGATGGGAGGTGGAATGTAGAGATGGAGACATCAAGGGAAGAGAGTCAAGCCTTATTTGAAAGGAAGGATGGGGAAATCAAAATACTAGCATGACTATACAAGTATGAGCGTGTCACATCAAGGAATAACCCCCTGCTTTTATAGCCAAAAGAGGGGTCTCTCCTAATAAATGCCACCCCCCCACATGCATGGTGTGAGAGGAGGTTTCTTCCATGTGAGCTTGGTGGGTATGCTCTCTCAATTGTGTGTGACAAGCCTTTTCCCCTCAATTCAAAGCCCATATCCTATAGTGTATCAAACTCCCATGGCTTCTTCCTAGATTATAATATACACAAACATCTAGGAGGACAAGTGGAGAGTTGGCACAAGGAATTTTGCCACCTCATCCTACTTTCCCCATTATTTAACTTGCATTCTTGTGACTATCTACAACCCCCCCCCCCCCCCCCCACATGGGTCTATCCTACATAGAGGGAATAATTCAAGATAATATCCATCTGCACCTAATTTATATTACTTTTCCCATGGTTCTTGGGCCATGTCTCACTAAATGTAGGCATGGTGCCACATAGGTAGAGGGGTGGCACATGGAGAAACCATGCCACCTCAACATTTTATAATATAACTACCATGGATTACGTACAACACACTTATGGGTCCTCTTACGTGGAAGGGTGGCACATGGTCATGCCCTGCCACCTCAACCCTGGGCCCATTTATGCACACCATATTTTATTATACTATTGCCACACATACAAGTACACACACATATTTATGCCTTCTACCTTGGTCGTTTTTATCTATAACAGTTCCCCCCCCAAGCAGGGAATGCACAATATTTCCATGCCTAGGACCATCATGCATAAAGAAGGGCTTGAGATAATGCTTGTTGATCACCTTCTTGCTAGGTGGCTCATGTAGCTCCTGAACTTGTAAAGACCCATTGCTACATTCCTTAATGACTTTGTATGGACCGGTCCACATTGGCAGGAACTTTTTATCCATTTGGTGGACCATTTCTAAAATAGCCGTAAACGCTTTGGCATTAATGTTGCACTCATGTTGCATAAGGAGGGAATAGGAAATATTTGGAAAAGGATCCTTTTGTAGGCTTAGCCAATAGGTCTATCAGATTGAAAGTGGATAAATCTGGATATATGAAAAGGAAGTGATTTTGTTTTATCAAATTTATCCAAGTTATAAAGCGACCATCCCCTAAAATCTCAATAAAGATATTCATGAAATTTGTAGATAGAGTTATTACTTTATCCAGAACAAGAATGTATTTGTGAATGGTTTCCTTGATCTCAATGAGAGGTAAAGGATAAATCTAAAAGGGATTATTCGGATCTCTGATAGCATTCGGCTGAAGAAAATCCTTTATACAATTTTTGTTAATACATAGAATGTCATCAATGTACCTAAACATGTGTGTAAAGAATGGTAACAAGTTGATTCTACCAAGTCTCATGAGCTTTAAAATGAAAGAAGACTCATACCAAAAGAAATATAAATTGCACCATAATGGGGAGCATGAAAAACCCATTGGAATCCCTTTAACCAGTTTCCAAACTCTATCCCCACATTGTATAAAACAATGAGTGATAAGCCACGTTTGTATTAAGATTAATTTATTTTGGTCTAGGCAAATAGAACCTTGTGTATTTGTCATAGATTTAGACCACTTTGGTTTATCCCATTTCCCATTTGACTCATTAAAATGTGTCAAGATGAAGGGATGCATGGATTTTTTCTTAAGGGTTAGAGTAACCACCTTAGCTAACCCCCCATGTTCACTCGCTAAGGTGGTTTTATGTTACCCCCATCCTTAGACAAACGATTTTAATATCTAACGTTTGAACATGTGATCCTGGTTTTATGTTACCCCCATCCACTTCCATAGTAAACGGTTTAAATCATTTAAGAGTAGAGCATTTAAACATAGTTTCCTCATTTTCCCATGTAAAAGTATGGAATACTTCTTTTGAGTTAAGAAGTATCCAACTTATTGGTTTATCATACTTCCATCCAAAAATGAGATTGGAAAGTATATTAGTTGAATTGGGATAAAGCTTATTAAGGCAAGATAATAAATTATGCCTTAAAGATACCCTCTCTAAAACTCAAGAGGAGTAATAAAGATGCAAGATGCCAGTGGTTTCTTTATTAAGAGAATTTTTTACCAAAACCAATCTTCCAAACAACTCCATCAGAGACCTAGAACTTATGTCACACCGATGACCATTTGAGTTTTTTTGCCAAGGTAGAATACTATCACCAATTATTAGAGCCGCACTATTGGGGGTATTAGAGGGTGGTGTGGATACATCAACAATGTCATGGAGATGAAAAGTAGATCCTTGGCCACCGCTATTACATTCCCCCCTTGTGAAACTTTTTCCCAATCTAGCTCCACCCCGGAAAGGGACCTAATTGCCTCTTACATTGCCTCTGCCACCATATTTTGGCTTCATAAGGTTGGCACTTTCCCTTGAAAAGAAAGGGGGTTTGATTAATCTTTCAATCATAGTGAGTCCTTGCTCACTATCCATTGAATAAAAAAGTTTGGCCTTTGGATTTTCCACATATTCCAAAACCCCTTGAATCATAAATTCTCTTACATAGATAAAAGTGATAAGAGTTTCAAGTATGGGTTTTGCAAGTCCATTCCACCATATGAGGAATGCAGTAAAAGATGTTGCTAAACTCATATCCAGGTAAAAGAAATCCAAGTGATTAACCATATACCAGATAACATGGTCTGCCCAAATGAGCGAGCCACCACATTTATCAACAACACAAGCACACCTAAGGAATGGTCATAACCAATTCTGCCAAAGGTATTTATAAAGACAAGATGTGGTTGAATCCCAAAAAGAAAATATTTTTAGGATTGAAAAACAATTTTTCCATGGAAGAACCTTTGCACCAAACTTCAACCAGCAATGCTGATACCTATTACCATTAAACCAGAAGGGAAGACAGGTGTCACAACATTAGTGGACATGTTATCGATGTCCAAAGTAAAGTCGAGATTAATCCACACAAAAAATCTTGGATTGGAAAATTCCTTAATCCTTGCACACATAAAATATCCACATACATGCATAATTAATTATCCCTACATAAAGGATAATATCTTTCTAAAGAAGAAACCAATGCTAGTAGAAAAGTATAGCCATATAGTTTTAAAATTTCCACCCAAAACATGGGAAGACTTTTCCTTTTTCATTTTGTTTTTCCATTGTAAGGGCCCATGTTTTGCCTAAAACATATTGGAAAATAACAATTCTTTTTTTTTTAAGAAGGGAATTTTTTTCCCCTTTAAGGAAAGCCAAAGGGACAACATGGACAACTATCTTGATGGCCTGAGGTTCCATTAAAAGGTCTTATGGTCCAAAAGTTCAAGTATAAGGTCTTAGGGTCCTAAGGACATGAGTTCCAAATAAAAATGGCCTTCACATGGCATGAGGCAACCATGTGTATTCTAATATCTATCTCGTGACACGAGGCCACATGACCCAAGGTCCCAAGTGGCAAAATAGAAAAAAGGTGTTTCAAAGGAGGAATGGGTAGGATGTGTGTTGTTTAAAAAATAAAAACCTATAAACAACATGGCACACGATGCTCAGATAAAGGTGGAAAAAACTCTTATTAACATGGATATATGGATTCTCATGAGTACAAGTGGCCAAAAAGTGTCGAATCCATTTGGTAATCTAGGCTCCGAGGTCGGGGTCCACTTACTTGCCAATATCCAAGAAAAACTACGTGTTAGAACATCATAGTCTTAATTGGGTAGACAGGAAATGCCTGTATTCCCCGGCGTGTTATTGCTTTACCTAGGAACATAGACAACCGTCTAGATTTGCAAGTAAAATTTTAAAAATACCGTGCTATAAAAAATTGGTGTTACAAATCTAGTAAAAGGGGATTCATCCACCACTAAAGTGTGAGACAGCAGTCAAGGGGGTAGTCCACACCCTTACCAAAAAATAATCAAATGGATGGTACTCCACACCCTAAGGTTATATCCTTAGGTGAAAAAGTTGAAGAGGAATTAAAGAAACTAGACCACTAAGTCTTGAAAATTTTGAGAATAGCAAGATTTGGATAAAGCCATTAAATAAAGATAAGGAGATAACATGGGTTTGTGTGGGTAAACCATTAGATACCAAGGAGTGAATTTGTGTGTGTGTGTGTGGGAAAACTAGAAAAATATTATGAGTTATCTAAATGTTACATATATGCATGCCAGAATATATATATGCCATATATATTAACTAAAAATTATAATAAATTGACAAAATGAATTAGAGGAGCAAAAAGTACATAGGATTAAAAAGAAAATGAGTGAAAAATTAAATACAATAGAAAAAATAATTAATAAAGAAAAAATATAAGTCTATATAGTCTAATAATAATCTATAAAGGGAGATTAACATTTTTAGATGTATAATAATAGGGGGTAATAGAGGAAAGACTAAGAGAGGTAAATATAGAACTTATACAAAATTTTATTGTACTTACCAAGTAGGGTAATAATTTAATTGACTGGACTAGCTAACTAACACTAATCTAACTATGCTAACTAACATTTGCTAAAAAACAGTATCCTAAACTCTAAAAAGAACAAATCGCACACTAGGCGACCGAACCACAAACAGTACTAACTCTACCTACTAACTACAAAGTAAACTAACTAAAAACTATAGAAGTAATAGAACTAAGAGCAAAGGGTGACCACAAACTAAGCAAAGGTGACCTGTGAGTACAGGAGTAAATGCGATGGGGTAGCAAGGAAGGCTTTTTACATTTGCAGTCATGATTTGGACAGCAAAGGTTGAGTTTACAGAAGAGGAACTATCTTATGTACAGGTCTTAGAATGGCAACATCATACTCATGCACAAATCTTATCATGAGCAGCGCAAAGGTCAGTGGTCACGAGTAGCAGTCGAGGCAATAACGTAATCAAAGCCTGCAGCAGTAGTCAGGCTCGTTGTAGTGCAGCAGCCAAGGCTGTATTAAAGATGCACACACGGACGGTGTCCATGGGAGTTAGAGCACCTATGAGCGAATATGAAGGGGTTCCTAGCTATGACAGGAGGGAGTACAGTACTAGGAAGGCACTATGGACAATTCACATGGGCATGGTGAGGCTAGGCTTAGCATAGGGGTTTCTTATATAGGCTAGGGAGCTTGGGTCGGGAAAGGGAGTCGAGAAAGCGAGTCGAGGAGAGAGTCGGTTAGTTAGTTTATTTGGGGATGTTATTAGGGATTAGTTAGCCACCAATGAGTTTAGTTAAGAACGTTACATTAGAGGGGGTTAGTTATAGGAAATTTAGTTCAAAAAAAAGGGGGGGGGTTTCAAAACCATGGTTTTGAAATCTAGCGTAAGGGTTAAAAGGATCTGCTTTCTTGAAAAACCGGATAGCTAGGGATTAACAAAATAAATTAGGATATTTTTTTTTGCGCAAAAAGTAGTGCTAATTATATTACTTGAAAGCGAGAGTACAAGAAGGCCTAAAGGCCAGTGGGCTGTAATCACAAAACGGATTCAGCCCGAGAAGTCAAAAAGCTAAATACAAGCCTCCTAGGGCATAATCATCGGAGAGTGGACAAACAGCCACGGTGGAGGGGCGTAATGCCACTAAAGACTCTGAGTGGAGTGCTGGAAGAATAACTCTCGGTGGTCCCAGTCGCGAAGGAAACGTCGTCTCTTTTCCTTCCCTGCCCGGGATTCTCCCTGAATCTGATCCCACTGACCCTTGAGTGTGTGAATGATCGTGCTCCAGATATCTGCGAGGGTCTAGGTGGTAGAAGAAGTCTGAGCTCCTACAGTCTGCGCGCATCTGGAAGTCCAGATATGCCATCCTGTGATGCTCCCTATGATCTCCCAAACTGGGTGCCGAGGTGTCGCTCCTGCATCTGTCTCTGTCAAATGCCACGGGAAGCTGTCCATGTATGCCCAAGTGGCCTGCGTGATGAAAAAGACGGGATCCTGTCTAGAGAACTCATAGGCCAAGTGATGTCCCGGCTCAGTGCTGCACCAACAAACGGCTCCCCAAGTGATCAGTCCTAGCTCGGGTGTAGCCCTAGCTAAGATCCCCATGATTCCCTTCCAAACCGTTTGTGCGTGCGAGCAGCTCCAAAGGCAATGCTTCAGGGACTCCTCCTCCTGAAGACACATCTGGCAATGCCCCTCCTGCCCCATCTCTCTCAGCCAGCTACCAACTGGAAGCCCCTTGTGTGCCACCATCCAAAGGAAGTAGGAGATCTTCCTCGGACACCAACTGGCCCAAAGAGTCTTCTAGAAGGTGCGAAGAAAGACCAAGGATATCCCCTGGGCATACCACCTATGCCTGTGTGGGTAGCCCACGCTGGAGAGCCCCAAGAGCACGCCGGCCCGTGTACTGTAAGAAAAGAAGGGGGTAGGGTTCTCTGAGGTCTCCGACGGTAAATAAATTAGGACATAATAGATAATTAAATGAAAAAAAGGGTTAATATAAGAGATTAAAAAAAAAGGGGGTTTAAATAGGAAATAAAATTTTAAAGGAGGTAAAACATAAGAATAGAAAAAAGAAAAAAAAGCTTAAAATATAGAAAAAAAGGGGGGGGGGGGAATTATATATCTAAGGGAAATATAGGGAGAGGGGGGGGAAAACAGAGAGAGAGAGAGAGAGAGAGAGAGGGGGGGGGGGGGAGAGAGAGAGAGAGAGAGAGAGAGAGAGATATATGAATATTCACATATACACACACATATATTAAGATGAGGAATAGCTTTGAAATAGATGGGAGCATTCAGAGGTTGACATCAAAAGATAAAATCTTTAAGTGGTAAAGCATATACAACAAGCAATCATTAAAATATAGGATATGATAATTAATTAATTAATTAAATTATCTCGCTAAAATTAGCTAGAGGAACTAAATGATAAAAAGAGGAACTAAATGGTAGAATTAAATACTAAAAAAACAATGGGTTTTCCCAAGGATGAAAAGAAAAACAGAAAAAGGAAAATGCAAAAAAGAAAATTGAAATAGAAATAAATGTATAGGTAGGAATTACTATACCACTAAGTAAATACGCATATTTAAATAAGGTAGAAATAAAAACATAAATGTAGAGAAAACAATTCCAATCGAATACAGAGTAATAAGCTGTAAGTAAATTGAAGTATCTTCTTTCAAAAAAAGATAAAAGAAATTTAAAGTGTCTTTAAAGTAAAAAAAAATTAGGTATACAGATATATACATGAAGAGCCACATAATAAGATAGCCAAATAGTTATAAAGAGATAAATACATAAAGTGACACCCAAAACAACATGGACTGGTCGGGGAACCAAAGATGAGCTAAAAGAAAAACTTGCGCAGTTAAGAGAGGCTTGAAGGGCACCAGAGTGGGCAAACAAGACCCTGAGATTGCCATGCAACTATGAGAAAATCATGCACGAAGGAGAAGGTCGCAATAGTAAGCAACATTAAGCCAAGAGGCTGATAAGGGAACTCAAGCTATGATGAAGGTGGTGGCAGAGAAGAGACTAGCTTTGTAGCAACACCAAAGGGTGCAGTAGGAGCCATGTGCAATGAAGTAAGTCTCGTACACACAAGTGGATACGTTGAGAGAATCGAGCCAAGATAAGAGACCACGACGTTCATAGTTCTTGGAGCCAAGGCAAGGGGTACTAACCAGAAGAGGACCAGAGTAGCGGTGGAAGAGGAGTTTGGATGAGACCGAAATCATGCTGGTGATATCACCGAGATCCATCCAGTTGAGTAACAAGCACGTAGTCGACCAAGGCGTAGGTCACCTAAGCCGGTAGGTTAAAAAAATAGCCTGTAGACAGAGAAAACAATGTACGCAGCAGCACCTATCGATTTGAGAGCAAACATATGCCATAACGAGTCAAAAGAGTAGAAGGTGACGCTAAGCTTAGAAGACGAAAGCAAGGAGGTCGAGACGAGTAAAGGGTGGTGGCCTGCACAGACTATGCTTGCAAGTGACGAAATAAGATGCTTGTAGCGAGGCTTACAATATCAAGTGTAACTGGTGACAACAAGCAGAGAAGATCGAAAGCTACTATGATAGGATAGATCGATGCGGGTTCATTTTGTCCTTTTGTGACTATGGTCCCCGCGTCAACCTTGGCTGTTGACCATCTTCCTGCCGATGACGGAAATCCCGCTCGAGCTAATATCTTCAATCACAAATTGGTGGCGGGGTCGAATAGAGGTACTAGAGGAGGAGCAACCAAAGCCAGTGACTGAAGGGACTAAATCTGCAGCTTGTTGAGTAGCCTTGCAAAGGAATCAAAGGTCTGAGAAACCTCTTGGCTGTAGTTGCGCAGGGCTGGGCATTGTTGAAGAGGCGCAGCCATATCCCCTTGTCATTATAGATGGATCAATCGCTCAATCACTCTATGTTTCGTCTAGGGCTACTGTAGAGCCTTCGTTGAGCTCCGCAACATTACAGAATGGGTGTCAAGAGAAAGCAATGGCAACAAGAACAGGACGAATCCTAACGATGACAATAGTATCAGAAACTTCCCTGTGGCTATTGCTGAGGGGAGGCAGCTAGTTGTTGCCTTTGGAGCATGCTGCAATTGTCTCGTGCCTTTGAAGCATGCTTCAATAGTATGACCTCTCCATCAACGTATGATTGAGGGGGCACACTGGGTCCCTCCAAGCATGGACAGGTGTGGGAAGGCACTTTTCGTCATCGGGGGTCCAGCAGGGAGATGGTGAGCAGCAAAGCCAAGGTTGACGCGGGGTCCATAGTCACAAAAGGACAAAATGACCCCACGTCGATCTATCCTAATGCCTCACAGAGAGCTAAAGGAACGAGTAGACCATACCATGACAGTTTATCAGAGATGATCCTTCGCACAACGCTGCAGCGTCAATGTCCGCATGCAAAGAAAGATTGCAACCATGTTGTAAATGTGATCCGTCCAAGCAGGAAGCCTTGTAAACATCAAACATAAGGATAAAGAAAACAGTATGTAGTAATCTTGTCCAGAGAAGCAGCTGTGGAGCAACAAATTCCATGCCAAGAAGAAGCCGTAGATGGAGGCATCAAAGCTTATCGGAGTCACCATGCCAACACAAAGGGAACTAAGTTAGAGGTGGAGAGTCACTACAGTCGCAACACCAAGGATGGAGAGAGCGCCGGGTTTCTGTAGTGGTACAGCTGGAGCAAGAAAAGACATGGAACCAGAAGGTGTGAGAAAATGATTTAAAAGGGCAAGGAAGCGTTACAAAAACCTCACGCCCTTGCAAGGTCATGGGTGGTGGAGGTTCCATAATGCTTTTAGGTGGTCTATAGGTTAGGCTTACGTATAGATTAGATTTGATTAACACACACACACACACACACACATATATATATATACATAATATCCAAGTTTTAATATTAGAAGAAAACTAGTCATTATGAAATAAGGAAAATATTGGTGGGGACTGCTACCCTACAATGGTGAAGTGAAAAAGAGATGCTCATTGACGTTTTTCCATAGCTATCAGTGATTTGAGGTCCCAAAGATAGTGGTATAAGAGTACAAAAATGTCCATCCATTGCTAGTAGATGTAAAATTAGTTAACCAAGTATAGTTCGGAGCCTCATTGTAAGTGTGCCTCAGCTATTGAGGTCCCAATTAAAGAAGTGTATGAGTGTAGAAATGTATAAGTGTAATGGGTCCACTTCCCATGCGAGCTAGTCAGCCTTTTCACCTACTGGATAATGGATATATGCCACTTTGATATAACATTTGGAGGGGGGTATCAAGACCCATGCATACCCAGAGTGGTGTATACAGTGTTATCAAATACCCAAAGCAAGAAAAATAATAGTAAAATTAATCCCTCTACCAAGAAGATACCAGCCATAAGATCAAGTGAGCATGCTGTAGTTAGGGTCAACCTACTCACCAGTGTGTGTGTCCTACTATCATAGTACTACTGAAGTCATGGACAGGCATCCCAAGGCAATGCATTCATAGCCATCACTTTTCCTTTAAAAGATTAAGGGTTATCACATGCATAACATCCATTCTCCAAATCATACAGTATCCAATACATCAAACAAGATCCAATGGTTCATGGACCCCAAGCCAAAGTAATACGTTCCTAATTGTTCATCTAGTATGTCAACGTAGAAATTATAATAAGACAATTAACCCATAATAGAGTTCCAATCATAAGTGGGGGCCAAAGCGATCTGATCTCATTTGGTGTCATCCAAGCATTTAAGGTAAGCCGAATCACCTGGCACCATCACAACAAGATGCATGTTAGAACATTTCATACATGTTGTGGAATTCGGGCTTTAAAACCATCTTACAGATGTTATCCCTATCACCAATACAAAGAAAACAACAAATGAGACTAAAAGAGATAAGCTTTTCCTTTTGTAAACCCAAGTGGGAGTTAAACATGATTAGATATAATCAACGAATGAAGGACCAAATCTAATTTTGAACTTTAGTTCGCATTTTGTTGGGAGTACAAAATCTACTTGAGTCTTCCTTCCTAAACCCCAAGGACTCAATATCTTAAAATACAGTGGTGTAGCTTACCTATTATCATAGTGGTCCATGGTTTCTATGAGTTCCATAAACTATTATCTTCCTATTACCATTTGATCTAGTGAACGTTATAATTCACACTGTAATATCCTGTAGCAGTCTAGCTTATACTTTTTTTATTAATCTCATTTCTTTATGTACTCTACTCAAAGGATGGAAGTGTGTGTGTGTGTGTGTGTGACCCACCTACCTCATTCCCGCAGGTTTGACACACAATCCAAGTGGGGGCAGTAGACCACCCATCACTATGGATTGGGTCAGACTACTACCCATACTACCTTGTAAGAACACACATATAAGAATATGAAGTTTTTGGTGATAAGTTAAGTGCTTATGTAATCACTTTTTTATTTTCTGAAGGTCCACAGGGAACTCCTAGTGCAAAAATTTTCTTATTATCTTTGTACTTTTTTCTCAAAGTTCTTGATCAATTTTCTAATCTCGATGAAGGCATTGAAATCTTCTTTTTCAGTGTATAGTATGGGCATTACTTGGGAAAGGATTATTTTTTCTGAAAATGATATAGGTCTATTACTGTATGCTCAGATATATTTACAGACTGGGTAACCCAGCGAATCTGTTTTATCGAATCTATTTGTCATTGCAATTCCATTTTCTCTCTTGGTAATAGTAATGGACATGTTCAAGAAATTGGCTCTCACACCAATGATATGGCCATCTTCTCCAATTTGGCTATCCACTGTTGTATCTTTTATTTCCAAGAATTGGAGCGGGTAGATCCATAGTGGGTCAATTTCATTACTTATTTGAACTTTGAAGAACTCTTTTGGGAAATCTACATTGATTAAGAGTATATCATCCATGTATCTGAAGGGGTGTTCAAATTTCTGCAATCTACCCCAGCCCTTATTATTCCATAGCTTCTTAATAAAATTAAGTTCAAACCAATGGAGGTATAAGTTGCACCACAAAGGCGAGCAAGATAACCCCATAGGTATATCTGAGATTTGTCTAAATATTTGGTCCGCCAATCTCAAGTGCATATTTTCAAGAAGCCACATACTGACCATAATGCATTCTTAATTTGACCATGACATCAAGGTCTTACTTCTTCGATTGCTCCATGAGGCTTTTCTCCTATTCCAATTCAAATTCATGTACCGTTTCTTTTTTTGTCTATAGGCCATGTTTATAATTCCTGTTATAATCTTTTTCAAGCCATACTCCCCTTCCAAAGGGATGTTTTCATAACATTTCTTGATGTCTGCAGTGAAAGCTGAATAAATTTAACTTTACTTCGTAGATGGAACTGACTAACCAGAATGCACGTATTGTAATGTTGGCCTCCAATTTTATTTTCTCTTGTAGATCCTTGGATATCTCCATGATGGGGTCTAAGCAAGCTTGTAGGGCGAAAGTGATTAGTGAGGCCAATTCTGAAAAAACACAAAGGTGTGCATTGGTAATCCACCTAAAAGTATTCTTGTGGGCTTTGAAGGTAGCCACCATGAGATAAGGTAGTGAAATAGAATCCAAAGTAATTTTTAAGTTGAAGTTCAACATCTCTTCGACCAGTCCAGTCTAAGATGTATGGGCTATCCACCCTTTTGAAGTCCTTGCTGGATAGCCTTTGTATGGCTTTGTTACAAAATGAAATGCGTACAAATATACACTACTGTTGAGGTTGACTTATCTGTAGAAGTAATAAGGAGGTTTAAAATCAATCTCTTAACCTCATTTAATATCGATGGGCTTCTCATGATAAATTTCTACTTTTTCATCTACACAAAGTTTTTTCTTCTTAGTCAAATCAGTCAAGTGGTAACTGCAATATGTTTTAAAACTTCTTTTTATTGGATTAAGTCTTCCTAACAATAAGGGGCTCAATGCTAATAACTCATTCCATATTTTCATTAATGTGTTCATGGATCCCTCAATGCTCAAATGTTTTCTAGGTATGTGTCCTAACCCTTTCTTCATATATTCTTTTAGTGTGTCCATCACAATATCATTATCAATAGTACATACATGTCCCCAATCCTCCTTTATAAACTTTTTGAAGTTATCCATTTTGCATTGACATACAATTCCTGATTCATTTCTGAACAACATGCTGGGTTTACAAAGTGTAGATGCTAAATTATCAGAGAATCTCCATGCAATGCTAACTTCTTTTACAATATCAATCAGAGATCAATCAAATCAAACATTTCATACTTGGAGAGGAAGTCCAGAAATAAATTTTTTATAGAAAATATCTCAAGTAGTGGGTTATCAAAAAGTGCAGGAATGAAAATGTTCAGATTTTTCTCTTTTGGTAACAAAGTTTTTCTACTATGTGGTAATCTCGTAATCTTCCTCAAGGGAGCATTACATACCTATCATTAATCAATCTTTGTCATCATAAAGCAGATGTTGAACAGGGGGGTTTTTACTCTTTGGATTAGTGTATGACATTGCCTTACCACCTCTCAAGATTTTGGATGGTCATACTTGGGATTTCGGACTATCCAATGGACTGAGCTCTCTAAACGTGGTTGCCATTCGATCATCTTATTGGAATAATGGTCTCTAGGTGAGTGGTAAGACGTGTATCCCCGGCCTCATGTATATCCGATGCGCCTGTTGCTCTCCCCCTTGTTCTAAATCCAAATGCTCTAGAAGGTAACATTTCAGGGGATCATAGCATGAGTTCCCCATATGACATTACTCCGGGTGATGGTTGGGGGAGTAATGGAGTAAGAGGGTTCTTCTCCAAATTCTTGATTACTAATAAGACCAATTCCCTCATATAATGGAAAGTAAGGGAAGCCTTGCAAAATATGACCATGTCACTAGCCTTCATACATAAAAACATCAATTCCATTAGTCTCCTTGATCTATATGATGATCTTATCTCAAATTATATACTAATGGATTAGAAAATAATAAGTAATAGATTAATAAGACTTGCTCTCAATAAAACTTGCCTTCATAAGCAAAAGGAAGGAATTTAAAGCAGCCTTTAATGGTCTATTGGGGAAGAATGCTAGTAGATTATGTAGCATATACCAAATGCCATGATCAAACCAAAGTAGTTGTGCCTTGCACTCAATGTTTTCTTCTAGGCATGTGCATTTTATATATGGTCTGCCCACATTAAAGATATCATTCAAGTATTTGGGGGTCCTCCTTTCTGTTTCTAATATCCGGCTCTTACATCTCCCAAACACTCCTACCGGGGAATGGCATATGCCAATAGCAAAAGCTGACATTGGACAGAAGTTGGCGAGGGGATGGTTATGTGTAATGCTAATATTAAAGTTCTGTGCTTGCCTTTTTGCATCTATTTTTAATGTCTTTGATTGCTCAACTAGGTCTGCTAAAAATAGCCACATATCTGGTGCAAAGGGTGCTAGTAAATTCATGTCATGGAGTTCCCACACTTTATTATCATATGCTAACAATTCAGCTTCCAACACTTATGGGGGGAAAAAGGTGTTGGTATATGTGTGTGTAGAACTCTTCTTTGGAGTAACTGCCATTGACATAATTTGATCTGAGAAGATTGTTTCCTGGACATCTTCTGATAGCCCTTCCAGATCACAGAAACTATGGTGTGCAATATTGGAGGAAGATCCTTTGAGTAGGGAGAAGCATTTCAACCACAAATTTTCTTGGGACAAAGGCTCTGCTAGGGGAGGAAGGTTAGAATATATAAAGAGGTTCCTCATAGTCTCAGGAGATTTCTCAGCAAATTCCACTAGAGCAACATTATCTTCGTCCATTAATTGATCCAAAGACAAAGACAATTGATTGATAACTTCCAAAATTTTCTTTGTAAATTTCCTTTGCCAATAACTAGAATTTTGCACCAGTCATTGATGGACAGTTGCATAACCAGGAACTTATTGGATTTAGAGTGTTCCTTGATTTCCTGCATGTCTAGGGTGATGATTCTATCATGGACTCTCTTATTTAGCATAGTCATTATTGCCTCTGACAGAGCAGGCAACGGATCCATATATCCGAGGGTCATCAGATCTTTGTGCCACAACGAGGCCTGTTAACCAACGTGAAGCATACCCATTAGTAATGAGATTTTTCTTATCTCACAATGGTTAGGCTAGTGTGTGTCCAACCTATATTGCAACTACTATTCCAATCATTCCCATAATCTTCTCTTTTAAAACAATTTAGAATCCTATTCTTACCCATCTCAATATGCCCTCCAATAAATTAATGCAAAGCTATTTCCTCAATTTTAATCCACCCTTCATATCTCCAATAGTCACTCAGTTATTTTTTGTAGTTCTTACCTGAAACTCATCTCCTATTTTCATTATATTTCTCAATACTGGCATGTTTAGATGTATACATCAACATCATAGTAATCTTAATACTGCAAAATTCAAAATATTAATGGAATACGCATCCATATATCAGTTGGCATTGAAGTATAAGATGTCCAAATCTTGTGACCTTCCTTTCTCATATTCAAGATTTCCAAGCCACCAATTTATGGGTTAAACAATTGGGTTAAAGGATAAACATGTCTTCTAAACAATCGACATAAGATCAGCTATAATTGTCTCAAACATGATATGGGTATGGTATGCCCATACACAATAATGTTTGACAGCCAAAATCTCAGTGCTAAACCCAACAGTTTAATCTTAGAAGAAAACTACTGAATATCTAGTAGATTTCTGAAGTGATCCTCCAACACTCCAGTCGTAAGTAGTGTGCCAGTGTGCCATTCAAAATCATTTAGCTACAAATTTGTTTGAGAAGCATATCAACTCACCTGCATCCATCCACACAAAAGGTAAGTTAGAACTAGAACCTCTTGGATGTGGGACTGCAGGCATCCATGCTAATACGTAGTTGTTATCCTTGTCCGTCAAACCAATTTGCAACAAATCATATTTTCAAGGCACTTTAAACATTCCAACTGTATTGACTCCTAAATAATAGTCAATTCTTAAAGTAGCAAAAATTCAAGCAAGATGAGTTAGTGTGATAAAATTTTACTTCCCTTGAGTATATGTAGGAATCATCAAAAGGTTCCTATACCTCTGCTCATCTTATAGCTCATATGGAAGTATCAACTTCGAAAAATGGTTAATAGTATTTCCTCCTTCCACGGGGTAACTAAGTATTTAACTTCTATAGAGTAGAAGGAAATCACAGATCATAGTAGTAACGAGGCTAGCGGGGTGTCTCGAGCACCCTTGTTTCCAACGACAAGATTCTAAGCATTTTTGTGCTGGGGGTGGGATCATCTAAATAGACTCCAGACATCTGTCTTCAATTGATCTCACAGGGTGTATCACCTATGGGAGGTCCATAGTATGCGTGTTGCGTCACGTGCTCTCCTTTCAAGGTTGTCAGTGTGTGAGATAGATTCCGCATTGCAGCGTACTAGTCCAGAGGTCAGGGACTACGCGTTGTTTCTTCACGTCTTGTCTTTTCACTCCAGACCTTGGGCGGAGTGTTGTAGTGTTGTCGGTCTCACAACGGTGAGGTTCCCTTGGGTACCCCAGTTCTTGGTCCCGAGGAGGTTCGATACCTCCCAGAAAAACATGCCAGTCATAACTCTCAATTAGGGTGGGCCATCTCCTCCACTCTCGGGGGCGATTCCCCTTAGTGGGTACATCCCTGTCTAATCAAACCCTCGCCGTTCCTATGTACCCTTTCCGATCACAGGGGTGGAGCCATCATATTATGTATCGCCTTTTCTTTTGGGCTCTTGTATATACTCGAAGTCTTACATAGATTTCAATGCATCGATAAGTATCCGATGGATACTATGGGGGAACTCTAAATGGGCCTATCTGGGTCCATATTAATGATCGCTATTTTATTCCTTAAGTATTTTTGGGCCACATTGCTTTGGTGCACTATCGTTCTTCCAATGGTATATCCAATCTTGACCATATATCCCATCGAAGATTGGAATTATGGGATTGTATAAAATCTATCATCCATCCCATATTAAACCAAACATCTAGTATCTCTGCCTTCTTCTGTAATCAAATAGGGGGGTATTGGTCACTTCTAGATATAGTGACTCGTGGTGTGCTTGAAATCTATCAAACATCCTGTAAAATATATATGAGCGGAGCATATTGAATAATGCTTTTTTTACATCTGCACATAATCCCGCATGTATCTTCCTATTCCGGTGGGTATGTGATGGGTATATCAAAAGCCCTTCAAGGGGTCCAGTCCACTTATATAATATTGCCCATACAAACTATGTGGGTGTATCGAATTACTATCCCATAAATCCTTCTAGGATATAATTAATCTATTATCCTAATCCTCCAAAATTTGGTTTGATGGGAGTATAAAATCTACTTGGGTCTTCCTTCCTAAACCCCAAGGACTCAATATCTTAAAATACAGTGGTGTAGCTTACCTATTATCATAGTGGTCCATGGTGTCTATGAGTTCCATAAACTATTATCTTCCTGTTACCATTTGATCTAGTGAACCTTATAATTCACACTATAATATCCTATAGCAGTCGAGCTTATACTTTTTTCATTAATCCCATTTCTTTATGTACTCTACACAAAGGATGGAGGTGTGTGAGTGTGTGTGTGTGTAAACACACACACTCACATATACATATGTATATATATATTGACTTGCCTAGCCCTCCTATGGATGTGCATGTAGCACTGCAAGAATAATGTCTATGGAGCATGGAAAAGGTGATGTATAGGTGTTCTTAACCATTGTACGGTAGAGTTTGCTCAACTCTTGGGAGTCTAGTTGGTTGATTTATGAACTTTAATAGGGATGTATGTTGCCCCTACATTGTACACCCACCACCATTGAAGACAAGACCTTGCCATTTCTCCCTAGTGATTTTCCAAGATTGGTTGAAAGCTCCAAGAAACCTACCGTCTTTAAGTGCAACTGAGTTAGAGAACTCAACAGCCATAGCCACGGAGGACTAAAGTAACTTGGTACCTCAGAAGTCGAGCTCAGGGTTGCTGGCCCGTAGAATTACCCGTAGTTCTTCCTGGCTCGTAGTATTCCTGTGGGAGGTCGTAATGAAAAGGCAGATCCTACCTCTTGTACTACTCGTGATCGCACAGTCTTGTTTTACGAAGTTCACAAAGCTCTGAGTCACAAAGTTCACCGAAGTTCTCAGAGCAGCTGTACGTGGGTCTCCGAAACAGTTCTGGACCAGAGGATTATAGAGACCAAAATTGCTCTCAGGTGGATACGTAGCCAAGGTTTTTTGTGCTCTATAGAGTCGTCGAACGAGCTCTAGACTACTCTGTGCTTATATACAGACGAATCCATAGACACAGATGGGGGGCATAAGAAGACTGGTCGTCGTTTAAGTCGATTAACTTACACTAAACGATTATTCACATGATGTTTTCGCTTGTGTGAGTGATAAAGCAGAGCATAGTAGAGCAGCAATGTGTATAAACCTCAAAACGTGGGTCTGCTCCATGTTTATTGAACGCAGAAGTATTCTGGAGCTACTTCATCCTCGTCATGCCACTGCTAGTGAGAGAGAAGTAGGCCTCACCATGCAGCTGGCAGTAGAAGAATGGGGAACAAGGCTATAAGGAGACCCGCAACCAAGTCCAAATAGCAGCTGATGAGCCATGCTCCAGATCATCGACCTGAGACGCGATGCTAAGATGACCAAAAAGACACTCAAGTGGACACTCTTCTATCTCTCCTTCCAAAAAAATTCCTTTCTCTACGTCACGAGTACTCCATGGCACTAAGAGCCTGCCTCCATTCTCTGCCTTGATGGATGTATGTCATAATGGACAATGTTGTCCCTACACCATTCTTTTACAGAGCAAGGATTGGTACCTTGGTGGGTATACTTCATTTTCCCCATGTGCCCCATAAATTCTCTTGGGAGGTGGTGGTCCAAGTAGCACAACTTAGAGTTACTAGGGACTTCCAAGTACTATGAATAAGATACGTTTTCATTTAGCTATTATGAATAAATTTTATATTTGTCATGTGTACATAAAACATGATCTTTAATTAATGGAGTCTCCCCAAAAGATCATCCTTTCTTATTAATTAATGGATTTCCAACAATGATTCTCACAAACATATATCTATTGGTCAGTCCAATGTTTCTAGGAGTTCCTCCCTTATGCCCTCCTAAAGGTTGTACGGACCCCAAGGGGTATATCAAGTTCCCATATTAATAAATGCTAAAGGGTAAAAAACTTACATTACAAATAACATATTTGGGCTAGTCTACAATAAAAGTCTAATAAATGCAAAATTCTGCCATTACATATAAATGATTCTAGTGTTCAAGGATACACATCCTCACCCAACCATTAGCTGGAGGACAACATGATCTCCAAGGGGATGTGTGTGTGTGTGTATTGATACACCCCAAGGACTGTAAGGGTCCCCAAGGGTGTGTGTATATGTGTGTGTGTGTTTACACACACACACTCACATATACATATGTATATATTTATTAAGTTGCCTAGCCCTCCTATGGATGTGGATGTAGCACTGCAAGAATAATGTCTATGGAGCATGGAGAAGGTGATGTATATGTTAGATATCAGTGCTCCACTCTCATGTAACTATGCGAGAACCAGCTAACTCTACTTGTAAACCCCCCATATGAGGAGAAGGCATTTGAGTAGCTCGGTTATCTGGTAGGTCCTGGTTTGGACACCAGATGGGGGCCATGTGTGGCCTGATGGCTGGACCGCTCCAGATAGAGTTGGCAGACCGCCAACTAGGCTACATGCAAGTGCAAGAAGGCATCCCTTGACTGGCCGCACTGAGGATAGACAGAGCATTTCTCGGGGCAGCCCACTCTCGGGTTGCGGGGCCCGTTTGGAGCCTCAGATGATCCCGGATGGCTGTGGGCCGAACGATAACCGTAGGTTAGTTGCTCTGTTTTGCGCACCGGTTCTATCGTATGGTCGGTGGCCTAACCGACCATTTTGGGCGGACTGGGTCGGCCACCCAATTGAGCCTAACCGACTACAACTGGTGGCTATATAAGAGTAAGCCCGTGAAGCCCATTTCATCACTGGCTACAGCAACCTTGATTCCTTAGCATTCAGCCTCCGTCTTCTACTGTTTCCAACACGCCATCGAAGCTTCTTTCACAGGAGTGCACGGCTGGGAGGTAGTGCCATTTATTGTATCAGTTCTATAGTAATCAAATTTTTTGATTCTCCATACTATCTTGTTTTCTCTCTTGGGTACGAGATCCTGTTATCTATTGAGCATAGAGGTTGTAGTATTTTCTTACATGGTATTAGAGCCTGGGCTCTAGCAAGAAGATTTGGTAGTGTGTTTTTGTTTGTTGCGAGTAGATTGTGAGAGATGGCCCAGCCCACAAGACTGCGAATCCCACCATTCGGCGAAAGTGAAAAGTTGGACGGCTCTAACTATCCTCTCTGGAAGTTTAAGATGAAGACCATCCTAAGTGCATATGAGCTTTGGGACACTGCTACTGGGCGGGACGTGAGGCCGGGATCCAGCCAATGCAGGACAACAGATAGTACCAACTGCAGATGAGATTCTGGTGTGGACAAGAAGAAATGCAGATGCACTGTGTTCTATTATCTACAGTGTTAGTGATTCCATCATGGCGTTAATTCAACATGTCACCACAGCGGAGGAGGCATGGACGGTCTAGAAAAATCAGTACGAGACCACGAATCAGACGTAGATTCAGAATCTGGAGACTCAAGTCACAAATGAGAAGTTGTCTGAGTCTGAAGCAGCAAAGAAGTTCATCACCAGGGTGAAGAATCTACGCGATCAGATGACTGCGATTGGCATCACCATCGCCAGCGAGAATCTAGCACGAAGGTGCATACGGATTCTCCCACCAAAGTATGATGGTCTTGTTACGGCGTTGAATACACAGAACAGAAATCCGCCCCTCAACTTTGAGGATTTCAGCGCGATGCTTCTAGAGGAGGAGATGCATCAAAAGACGAGGACTGGAGAAGATTCGGCTTTCTAGACCGGATCAAAGAAAGGTAAGGGTAAGGACTCTAGTAACCCATCTTCTTCTGATGATAAAAAGAGAAAGAAGAAGATCAAGTGCTTCTATTGCAACAAGGCAGGGCACAAGCAGAATGAGTGCCGAAAGAAGATTGCAGATGAGAAGAACGGAGTGAAGAAAGAGTCTAGCAATAACACGCAGACAGTACCAATAGAGCTGTTCGTCGCAATTGAGGAGATTTGCACAGAGGCAGTTCATGTACTTGCGGATGAACCTTGGATCATTGACAGTGGTGCATCACGCCACATGACCAGTCGGAAGGATTGGTATACCTCTCTACAGCCGATAGGGAATGACATCATGGTAGCAGTCGGCAATGATGCAAAATGTCCAACAAAAGGAAAAGGTACAATTGCTCTCAAGTCAGATGGAGTTGTAAAACAGTTGTCCGATGTTCTTTATGTGCCAAATATCAAGAGGAACTTGTTGTCCGTTTCTGCGATCACGGATTGGGACCTCAAAGTTCAATTCGATAAGAATGGTGCACAGATCTTGGATCTTCAAGGAAAGGTCGTTGGTAAAGGTACACGTCGCAACAACATTTACGAACTCTCAGCTTTCAGTGCTCGAGCGGATGTGAAGAACACTAAGCTGTGGCATGAGAGGTTTGGTCATCTAAACCTTAGGTCTTTGAAGGAGATGCATAAAAGTGGAATGATTGCAGACCTACCAGAAATTTCAGATCTGCCCGATATATGTGAAGCTTGTATGATGGGCAAGCAGCATCGACATCCCTTTCCTAAAGAGGCCAGTAGAGCAAAGGCTCCTCTAGAGCTCATTCACACAGACCTCTATGGAAAGATGGAGATGGAAGCTTTGGGTGGTTCCTTCTATTTCATGACACTAATCGACGACTACAGTAGAAGGATATGGATATACTTCCTGAAGACGAAAGACGAGGTTTTCAGTAGGTTCAAGGAATGGCATGTAATGGTCGAGAAAGAATCGGGGAGGAAGGTGAAGAAGCTAAGATCAAATAGAGGTGGAGAGTTCACATCGGCTGAATTCGAAAGTTACTACAAAAGTCACGGAATCAAGAGGCAGAAACCCCCGCCACATACATCACAGCAAAATGGAGTAGCAGAACGCAACATGCGCGTCATCTGCGAAATGGGCCGGAGTATGATGAAAGGGAAAGATTTGCCAAAGACTTTCTGGGCTGAAGCATGTAACACTGCAGTTTACATCCTCAATCGTAGCTACACGAAGGCTGTGAATGGGATGACTCCACTGCAAGCCTTTTTTGGTAAGAAACCTTGAGCTGCACATTTTAGAGTTTTTGGATGTGATTGTTTTATGCATGTCCCTAATGCTACCAGGACCAAATGGGAACCGAAGAGCCGGAATTGTATTTTCTTGGGCTACAGTGAAGAGGCGAAGGGTTACCGTCTCTATAACCCTATTACCAAGAAGGTAATTGTAAGTCGCGATGTGGTCTTCTCAGAACAGCCGCATCAATTGGAGGAGGATGCTTCCTTCCTAGACAACCAGGACCAGGATATCCATCTAGTACCACCACCAACAACAGACCGAACTCCCCCAATGGTGCTTGGGAGGATTCAAGGCAAAGAAGATGAAGAAGAGCCTGCAGAACCACAACGGCAACAGCCATTCCCGAAGTGGGTAAAGTAGCTTTTGGATGGCAGAGAACCTCCAGTCATTGAGGAGGAACCATTTGAACACCGCCGGTCCAAGAGATTAGAGGAGCAAAGAAGGGCGCAGGAACACTTGCTCAACTATGCTTTGATGACAGAAGTGATCCGTGCTGATGAACCCAAGTGTCTTGAAGAGGCACAGGGCGATGATAGGTGGATGGAGGCTATGCAGTCGGAGTATGGCTCCATAATGAAGAACAACACTTGGGACCGTGTGGATCGACCACCAAAATGCAAGGTAATCGGAACCAAGTGGGTGTACAAGATCAAGTACAAGTCTGATGGCATGTTGGATAAGTACAAGGCTCGGCTCGTGACAAAAGGATTTGCACAGGTACATGGTTTTGATTATCAAGATACTTTTGCTCCCACAGCTTGACTAACCACAATTGGTAGTGTTTTGGTTTTAGCTGCCTAGGGAAGTTGGCCCGTGTTTCAGATGGATGTAAAATCCACCTTTTTGAATGGGGATCTCAAGGAGGAGGTATATGTGGAACAACCACTAGGTTTTGAGATCCCCGGTTCAGAAGGTAAAGTCTGCAAACTAAAGAAGGCACTTTACGGGATGAAACAGGCCCCACGAGCATGGTACTAGTGAATTGATGCCTACTTTCTACAAAACGGGTTCAGAAGGAGCCCATCTGATGAAAATTTGTATATCTTTAAAGAAGGAGGAAGGTGTATGATCGTGGTCCTTTATGTGGACGACCTTGTCATAACAGGGAACCATGAAGAGAAGATCTCGCAGACGAAGCATTTGCTAGGAAGAGAGTTTGAAATGACAGACCTCGGACTGATGCATTTTTGTTTGGGGATTGAAGTTTGGCAGGAGCTGAAACAGATCTTCATTTCACAGAGCTGAAGTATGCTGGAGAGATACTAAAGGCATTTGGCATGGCTGAGTGCAAGACAGTTGGTACCCCTATGGAGGTTGATGCGAAGCTCTCAAACGAGGATTCATCACCATTGGTGGACGAAGCAAAGTACAGAAGGCTTGTGGGCAGCTTGATCTACTTGTGCAACACACGGCCGGACATCAGCTTTGCGACTGGTATACTAAGCAGGTTTTCCAATAAGCCCCGGGAGAACCATTGGAGGGCAGGGATGCGGGTGCTGAAATACATCAAAGGAACACTTGATTATGGCATCACCTATACCAAGGGCAACATCTTGACCAGATTCTGTGACTCGGATTGGGCAGGAGACGTGGACAGCAGGAGATCAGTGACAGGGTACTGTTTTTCACTTGGATCTAGAGTTGTGTCATGGGTCAGCAAGAAGCAACCCACAGTTGCTCTTTCTTTTACCGAGGCCGAGTACAAATCTACATGCTTTGCTTCTTGTGAGGCAGTGTGGTTGAGGAGGATTTTGGGGGACATGGGTGCACTGCAGAATAAGTCTACGCAGTTATCATGTGACAATCAGAGTTGCATGGCGATTGCAAAGAACTCGGTGTTCCACGCTCGCACAAAACACATTGAGATTCAATATCACTTTGTACGCAAGCTCATCATGGATGGAGAGGTCGACTTGGTGTACTATCCGACTACAGAGAATACTGCGGACACCTTCACGAAGGCTCTTGGAAGAGACTTGCTGGAGAGGCATCTTCATCGACTTGGCATTGGACCGAAAAAGTAAGTTCACTTGCGGGTGGACATTGAGGGGGGGTGTTAGATATCAATGCTCCACTCTCATGTAACTATGCGGGAACCAGCTAACTCTACTTGTAAGCCCCCCATATGAGGAGAAGGCATTTGAGTAGCTCGGTTATCCGGTAGGTCCTGGTTTGGACACCAGATGGGGGCCATGTGTGGCCTGATGGCTGGACGGCTTCAGATAGAGTTGGCACACCGCCAACTAGGCTATATGCAAGTGCGGGAAGGCATCCCTTGACTGACCGCACTGAGGATAGATGGAGCATTTCCCGAGGCAGCCCACTCTCGGGTTGCGGGGCCTGTTTGGAGCCTCAGATGATCTTGGATGGCTGTGGGCCGAACGAAGACCGTAGGATAGTTGCTCTGTTTTGCACACCGGTTCTATTGTATGATCGGTGGCCTATTTCGGGACCGACCCCCAGTCAACCATTTTGGGCGGACTGAGTCGGCCACCCAATTGAGCCTAACCAACTACAACTGGTGGCTATATAAGATCAAGCCCGTGAAGCCCATTTCATCACTGGCTACAGCAACCTTGATTCCTTAGCATTTAGCCTCCGTCTTCTACTGTTTCCAGCATGCCATCGAAGCTTCTTTCACAGGAGCGCACGGCTGCGAGGCAGTGCCATCTATTGTATCAGTTCTACAGTAATCAAATTTTTTGATTCTCCATACTATCTTGTTTTCTCTCTTGCGTACGAGATCTTGTTATTTGTTGAGCACAGACATTGTATTATTTTCTTATAGTATAGGTGTTCTAGTATAGGTGTTCTTAACCATTGTACGGTAGAGTTTGCTCAACTTTTGGGAGTCTAGTTGGTTGATTTATGATTTTTAATAGGGATGTATGTTGCCCCTACAACATACACCCACTACCATTGAAGACAAGACCTTTCCATTTCTCCCCAGTGATTTTCCAAGATTGATGAAGAAAATTTTGTTTGAAAGTTCCAAGAAACCTAGCCTCTTTAAGTGCATGCCTCAACGAGGTGCAACATATACAAGGCTCACCCCACCTAAGTGTGGGATAAAGAACACCAAGTGCACAAATGTGCAATATTGGTGCAATTCAACTTTTCCAGAACTTTCCCCTCTCATTATGAGGCTTGCGTCAAAGCAAGCTATAGCATTAGGAAGTATGGGGAGTCAAGTGTCAACATTAGGTTTTGCAAAGCTCACCAAGAAAAATGCTTTTTCTGGTTTGTGAACTACCCTAGGTGGCATAAGAAATGCAAAAAATAATATTTGATATTTGTATCTGCATTAACCGATATATATTTTATATATAATATAATCACAAAATATGGAAATTTTGAGCTTGATGTAATTTCAATCTATTTGTTATCATTAGTATCATTAGTACATCAAATTTATTGTATTTTTCTATGAAATCTAGGTCTATTTGTTGTCTTTTATCTTGTTTTGAAGCATTTACTACCTACTATGTATTCTACATATTCTATGCTATGCATTCTATGTATGTAGCTTTGTAATCAGTTGAACCATTCCAATATTGCTATGTATTTCTCGCCAATCTATGTCCAACGTATCATATGCATTCTATGTAATCTGAGCTCTTAGCTTTCCGAGCATTCAATGCATACTTTGGTCTCATCTTTTTATCTATTCCATGAGTTCTATGTATTCCATTTAGTCTTTGCATTCTATGTTATATTTATTCTATGCCCTTGACTTTCTATGAATTATATGTATTCTATGTGTTCTATTCATTCTAAGCATTCTATGTAGTCTATGCATTCTAAGTACTCTATGCAATCTATGTTGTCTATGCATTCTAAGTACTCTAAGCATTCTGTAGTCGATGCATTCTACGTACTCTATGCATTCTATATTCTTATTTTTGTATGCATTCTATGCCCTTAGCTTTGTATATATTATGTGTTCTTAGCCTTGTATGCATTGTATGGTTTGTATGTATTCTCAACTTTGTATACTCTCAACTTTGTATGCATCATTATGCTTTGTATGTATTCTCATCTTTGTATACTCTCAGCGCTAGTATATGCATTGTATGCATTGCATGCTTTGTATCTCAACTTTGTATACTCTCAGCTTGTGTCCTCTTAGCTTTGTATGCATTCTATCCTCTTAGATTTATTTGCATGTATTCTAAACCTCTTATACTCTCAACTTTGTATTCTCTGCTTTTCATACATTGTATGCTCTCAACTTTGTATGCGTTCTATGTTATATATGCATTCTATGCTCTTATCTCTACATGCTTTATAATTTCCTATGCTCCCAGCATTCAACATTCTATGGTCTAGCTCTGTATGCTTTGTAATTTTCTATGCTCTCATTTTTCTAGGCATTCTTATCCTCGGGGGGGTCACTATGTATAAACCCTCTATATCACGTGCGTTCAAGGCCTATATTTAAAGTCCCTTATCTGTAAAAAATTTCATTAATAAAATGTACCCCTTTTCTATACAAATCTGTAAATTTTTTCCAAAACTATTTTAAATAGTCCCTTATGTATATTTATTTCTGTAAATTTTAGAAATAAAAAAAATCCTTCTGTTGAACTCACGTGATAGGGTTACATATGATGAGTGACCCCCCCGAGTTCTTATCTTTGTGTGCATTTTATGCTCTCAGCTTTGTATGCATTGTATGATTTGATGCATTCTAGGCATTCTAGGCTTTGTGTGCATTCTATGCTCTCCACTTTGTGTGCATGGTAACATGCTTTCTATGCATTCTATGTTGTCAACGGGGACAAATTCCTCTTATCCTGAGCTGTCTTCCATGTTCTCTACATTGGTCCTCTCTTCCTCTATCTGTTTACCTTTCTTTTCTATCTCTACCTGACTCTCTTTAACCTGGTTCTATTTCTCTTCTTGTGGCAAGGAGTTGGTTCCTCTACCCTTGTCTTTTCCAGTGCCTCCAGCTCCTTACTCTTCTTAGCTTGCTTCTCTTTACCATGACTGTTGCGGGCAGGGCAATCTTTTATAAAGTGTTCGCCCAGACCATAGAGAAGACATGAGTTTGGGATATTCTTATAGAACACCTTTTGTATTAGTTTAGACCCGTCGCCATCAAGCAACCAGATGGCATTGGGAGGATCTATAGACAAGTCCATAAGAACACAGGCTAGAGGATTTCCTCTAGGACTTATGAATCTCTCCGTTTCTAATCCTAGAAATTGGCCAAGAGGGAGACAAAGCGCTTCCAACTGAGGAAAGAGCGATAGAGGAAGGTCTGGAAACTCTACCCAAATGGGCGCTTTAGTAGGTGGAGGTAAGTCTGGATTGAACAAAGGTTCCCACAGTTGTATAGAGAGGGGTTGGTTCCTAATCATCCATGTGCCTTTTTGCAATACTTCCATTGCCATTTTCGCCTTCTCAAAATAAAGATGATATATCTGTTCCTCAGGAAGCAAATGCTTGTGACATTTAGTCCTTTACGTGACCAAAGGACAAGGGCCATGAATGTAACCAACAACCAAACAAGAACACAACCATTTGGTTGTTTCATTTAGCATTCCATTGTGGACCTTCACTGACGGAAGCTTACCTTTGAGAGTGCTTCCATCTATGCTAGTAGCAAGCTTCTCAGTCGGGGTCCTGTGCTGGAGGTGTCGCCAAAGATACGTTTGGCCCTCAAAGTGAGCTGTTCCCATGCGGTTTGCTTTGGGGCTTGTGGCGCTTTAAAGAGGCTCCTTCCTCCACTAATGTAGGAGCCTCTCTACACATCCTACATGGACGCCCCTGCGTGGGCATGCTGCACTGGATCTTGTTGTGGAGCTCCATTGGGCTAGCGTGTTTGTTTTGATGCTGAAAAGGCAACTCCTTTAGACTTCTCTCGTTTTTTTCCTGAGAACGGGAAGCTGTCGGGGGCAAATTTGAAAGCGCTTAGTAGTTCTCTAATGGTTGCTATTCTGCCAATGTTTTGCATGTCACTATCCTCCACTTGGAATGTGAAGCCTGTTGTCATACCATCTTTTGCATTTTCTTTGGTTCAATCAAGATCTTGCATGATGACCCATGTCTAATAACGCATCTATATAGCAGATAGATGTGCGTATAGACGTGCATCTAGACGCGTAAATAGACGCTCTGCTAAAAAATTTTAAAGATAGACAGACGCATCGTTAAACGCATGTATAGATGCATTTATAAACGGTCTTATAAACATGTTTATAGGCGCACAAATAGATGCTTCTCGAACAAACAGACGCATATATAGATGCGTTTATAGATGCACTGATAGACGCGCTACATAATATTTTTTTTAAATTTTACAGAATGCTGTGTATGTTCTATATGCTTATAGTTACAAGAATCCCATTTCCACATTGTGTAATTCAATTCTTATAGCCAACCGCATTTTAATTACAATTCCAAATAAAACATTACAACTCCAAAACGCAATAAAATTGAAAGCTCAAAAAGTGCTTGTATGTACATATAGCACGAAGCTAAGCCACGTCATGTGGCTTCAAGTACAAAAAATAAGAGGAGTGTATATACAAGAGGCACGAAGCCAAGCCAGTGGCTTTAAGTACAAAAAAGAGTAGCTAGCACTACTTCTATGACTAATCTATGTTCTCCACGTCCTCGCTCCCTTCGACGCTCCCTTCTGTGCTCCCTTCTCCTCCTCCTTCCTCGTATTCTGGTGCAGGGACCTGTAAACAAGGGACAACATATATCAATGTATGAAAAATCAAAACTTTACTTATAATATTGACATTATTTAATTACTTTCAAATACCTCGGGGGCCGCTCCAGTAGCCCGGATGTACTGCTCCTCAGTAATCAACCCATCATGATAGAAGTGCTTCCATGTATCTCCTCTGCGATGGTGGTAAGCTATCTCGACAGGAGTAGGGTATCTGCCCACAATATCAAGCTGCAAGACGACACAATTTACGGAGGGGTTAGTACAAAGAAACAACCTCCTAATAAACTACATAAGCAATATAATTTGAGATTGATAGTTACAAATTGGGCCTCCCATGATTCAACACCCCCTGCTCTAAAATGCACGCTTCCATATTGCTCCATCTGGATCCTTCGTGCCTCCACATGCTGCAGATTGGGGTCCTCCCTCGCTGACTTCATTGATTTCTTCCACTCTTGCTTGTGAGCAATGTGGGACGGGCCCCTTGGTGGTTGACCTCCCTCGAGCCTGGCAAGCTCCTCTAGTACCTACCTCTTAAGCGAAGATCTTTTATTGCCAAGTATCGTAACAATCTTTGACTTGGCCCATTTATCTATGAACTAACGATTGGGGGGGTTAGGATACCTAGAGCGAACAGCAGCGAGGGTCTCATCAGCCAACCTCTTTGGTTGGTCTTTGTAGTGGATAAAGCAATCTTTGTAATTGTTAGCAATTACAGAGCGCATGAAGGCCATGATGTCCTTCCCTCGTGCATCCATCAAGATGCCTCCTGTCTGAGTGATGTCATAGAAGATTGTACCATCACCCGGAGGCACGTCTAAATCATCTGAATCATCATCGTCCCCACCACCACCCCTCCCAAAGCACTGTGCCATGCATCCCCCACTGCTCTCCCTGCTACTACGCCTGCTACCATGTCGTGTCGAGCTAGTACGCTGGCCACTCATAGCTGGAGACTGCACGGGACTACGTGGACCACTCGTAGTTGGAGAACCGAGTCTCAACTGCACAGGAGTATACTGACGGCTCTGCGAGCCAGAAGGACCTCCTGATGGCATGGGGGAAGGGGCATAAGACAGCATGGCAGAAGAGGCATAAGACGGCATGGGGGAAGGGGCATAAGACGGCATGGGAGAAGGGCCTCGGCTGTGTAGCCGATGGGCTGTGCTGACTCCGCTAGGGTAATCTCAGTTGGTGTGGGGTGGTTTGGAGTCTGTAGTGCCGACTCCTGGGGGTGTTTAGAGTACCCGTCATATACCCGTATAACTCCGTAGGACTAGGAAGGTGCCCTAAAAGGTTATATAAGTCCCTAAAAATAGACTCCCGGAGATCAGGTGAGCCCGAAGAGCTTCCTGGCCACATGATGAATTGGAAAAAAGAAAAAAAGACGATTACTGATGAGCTGAGATGAAAGGGAAAGGGAAGAAAAGATTACTGTCGGAGTGCATCTATAGATGCATCTGACAAGCACCTCTATTTTCATGTATAACAGTGCATCTATAGACACGGCTGTCTGTGTCTGCAAACAGGCTAGACGCACATCTAGATGCGCCTGTAGATACGGTCTGAGATGTGCCTATAGATGCGCTTCGACAGACGAACTTTTCTAAAAAGTAGAAAAGAACATGCGCTCGACACAAAAACGTAACACTAATACCAAAATCATGCGTTTCTTGGATACAACAAAGGACAAATCCAAAGAGAGCAAATTTCCAAAAAAGATCAACTGTAAAAAGACTTACCTTGGATAGAGGTATGGAAGCTTCTTCTCCTTTTTCAAAGTTGCTTCTCTTCCTTGTTCACCCTCTTCTCCTTTAAGCTTGGAAGTAAGTGTGGGTGCCTTCCTCTTAAGTGTAAGCTTGGAAGTAAGTGTGGCTGCCTTCCTCTTAAGCGTCGAAACTGTGGATCTGCTAATAGCAAAGCAAGCAAGCCGCGCGAAGTATAAGTAATGTGAAGAAAAGCAAAGCGAGCGGGCTAAAAGAAGATTTAAAAATCACATCTATAAGCACATCTAATAGCGCATTTATACATGCGTGTAATTGCACGTCTAGATACATAGAGTAGACGTGGTTTTAGATGCGCTTGTAGACGCATACCATAGAATAGACAGACGTGGTTTTAGATGCGCCTTTAGATGCGCCACAGAGTTTAAAATTAAATATTTGAAGAAAAGCAAATTTTTTTGGGTTGTTTGTTGTAGGATGTCCTCATCTTCAACAAGTAGCTCCAGTGAGGATGAATCCCTCCGTATCCACCATCGTGAAATGTGGTTGGAGCAAAAAATCAAATGTATGTGTGATCGATGTCGAGGAAACATGTATCATGCATGCAGGATTACACTCAATCACATCTCAAAGTATGGAGAATGGGATGCGACCGTAAACATGGTAAGTGTTAAAGAGTTAAGGTTGATTGAGATACCGTTGGGTGTTCATATGTTTGAGTTATGATCCCGTTTTAATTTGATACAAGATGCAGTGCCACACCCACATATGTTACCCTATGCTCGTCATGAGGAGCGAAGCATCGGCGATATGAGGTGGGATCTTCAGGAGGGACCATTATGGATGCATGGAGTGATGGTGATAGTAGCCCTCTGCCATTACCTCATGAAGCCATGGAGGAGGAGGTGTTTGATGATATGGTGCAGGATTTATATGTCCATCAAGGGAGGGATGATAGCATGGAGCAGGATGACCTTTTTACTGCAGCATCGACTCCAGTGTTTGAGGGGTGCACATTCTCTGTTCTACGTGCCTCCCTTGAGTTACTAAACTTGCAAACCATCTATGGATGGAGCAATGCAAGTTTGAATGCATTACTCAAGTAAGCTTTAAAGTCTATTTTGCAAACATGGTGAATTATGCTAGTGGGTCAATTACTCGAATGCTTTTCCTCATTTATGGTCTTCACGTGTAGGCTATTGTGTAAAATGCTTCCAAGGGAGAATAAATTACTGACCTCAAGAGATATGGCAAGGCAACATGTGACCTCTCTTGGAGGATTAGATTACAAGCGCATCCATGCATGCGTCAACAATTGCGTTTTGTTTCGTGGACTACATAAGGATGCAAGAGAGTGACCTACTTGTGGAGAGGCAAGATATAGAGCAGATCTCAAAACTTTGGACATGCCTCGTAAGGTTCTGCGACATTTTCCCATAATCCCTCGCATCCAACATATGTTCAAGTGCAAATCCATTGCAGAGCTCATGTCATGGCATTCCTCCCATCGATCAACTGATGGCAAGTGGAGAACTCCCACAGACTCTCCTGCGTGGAAGCATATTGAAGACACATGGCCAAGCTTCAAGGAAGAACCTAGGAGCTTGAGACTTGGATTGGGTATGGACGGTGTGGACCCATTTGGTCTCAAAAGCACCTCTTACAGTGTATGGCCAGTGATATTGGTGAATTATAATCTTCCACCCTCTATGGCTATTAAGAAAGGACATGTTATGCTGTCCCTTCTAATTCCAGGGAAACATAAAGTAAAAAATCCTAATGTTTATTTGGAGCCTTTGATTGACGAGCTAGAGATACTTTGGAGAGGTATCGAGGTGCATGATGTGAGCAGGCCTCCCTCGTTACGAGATTTCAACTACAAAGCAGTCTTGATGTGGACGATGCATGACTTCCCAGGTTATGGTGAGTGTTCAGGTAAGCATTGCACTTCTAATTATGAATAGGCAAAGGATGTGGCACCCTTAACCCACCTTCAACTCTTAATTACATCTATTGTTTAGGTCTCACTACATTGGGTTACCATGCATGTCTTGTTTGTGGTCCTTCGCTAGTTGCCTCACGGGCAGATGCATTGAATAAGGTCATCTATGAGAATCACCATCGATTTCTCCCACCTGATCATCCTAGATATGTTGCCCCTTGGAATGAAATCCTCCCACAATCACTCACCATGGGAGATTGGATGAGAATTCGGGATGGTTCCATGACTCCTCCACCACTTGGCATGAGCCGGTAAGGGTTTGTAACTATTGTGTGCTATATTGGCTGGAAATAAAGATTGCCCGCTAACACTTTATTTTGTTTAGATACTCCATCTTTTATCGTTTACCATATTGGTCCCACCTCAAGATCAATCACCTGCTTGATCCCATGCATATCTTCAAGAATGTGGCATCTACCATTTGGGAGCATTTGAATGGGACACGAGATTTGGTAGGCATAAGGGAGGATCTACGTACCACAGGAAGGATGCGTGAAGCTTGGCCACAAGAGAAACCAAATGGGCATGTTTTTTAACCTCGTGCACCGTGGAGGTTATCAAAGCTAGAGATGGCGACGGTGAAGCGCGCTATTACTACAATTCGTACTCCCACTGGATGCATGAGGTGTTTGAAGGGAGCCTTTACAAAGAGCAAGAAAAGAGGTGTAGAGCAATTATATGGCTTGAAATCTCATGATTGGCACAAGATGCTCCAAGTAAGTATTTTATGTGCATAATATCTTTTTCCTTTCAAATTTGTGAGTGAATAATTATAAGCAACTAATCAACCACCTCCTCATGGGTTCAGTTCATACTACCTACTAGCATTTCACGTAGTGCATCGAACGACATGAAAGATTGTATTTACAATATGGGCAAGCTTGTGAGGTACTTTACATGATACAAAATATGATGCGTATCAATGCTCCATGCAAGGTGTTCATATTGCTAATATGGTGTACTTTTTCATTTCTAGGTATGTGAGCTCAAAGGAAATAGATTCCACCACGCTTGAGAATGCTCGAGTTATGTCAGTGGAGGTGGTTTGTTTAGTGGAGGAGACATTTCCACGTTCTATTCTCACAAGCCAACTACATCTTATAGTGCATCTAGTGGATGAGATTGCTATATGCGGTACTATACATGCACGATGGTTGTTCTTCCTCAAGCGCTTCATGAAGACCTTGAAGGGCTTCATGAGACAAGATGCAAGACCTGAAGGTAGCATGTCCAAGGGTTGGTTGGTACAAGAGTCACTTGTATATATTTCTGAGTTTCTTGTTGATGCGGATAGCTCTCTCCCACGACTATGGAGAGATGATGAAGACCTAAGGATGACCTCTACTGTGCCTCAAGGGAAAGGATGCAACAAAGTAATAGACACGGAGTTGCATAATAGTATCAACCTCTATTGTGTGCTTAATAGTGATGTGATGAAAAGATGGGTGACAAGATATGAGGATGCAAAGGCAAGAAGACAAGAAGAAAGGGCCCTCTTTCGTACACACCACGGATCTCGTGTGCCATACCCTCAGTATCTAAGAGCACTTCCAAAGGATATTCATGTGGATTGGCTACTTGATGAAATGGAGAAAGCAGAGAAAAACGAGGGGATGCATATCACAATGGAAGAATGGGAGTATGCTAGGGGATGCATGAGCAAGGTCGGTATATAGAATGTTATGCATAAGTTAGGAGCTTTCAATAATTTAGATTGCTTATTTAATTGATTTTTTCTTGGTGTAGTGCACTATGTTCAATGCTATATGGTGTCAGGGCAAGCATTTTTGAACACAACGGATTGATGATAAGAGAAACACACAAGATTGCAGTGTCATTGCTAGCTTTGAGGGAGCCAATGGAGCCATGGATGATTATTGTGGCATAATCCAAGATATTATTAAGCTTGACTTTCGATGCTTCTTTGTGTATGTTTTGGATGTAAAGTGGTTTAAGGACGTGGTGGAAAGAGGCCCTAATGCAACAATCAACAAGTGGCTTTGTAACTATTGACTCCACAAAGTTTTGGCAAAGTAGGAAGGACACACTAATACTACCGCAACAATGTGAACAGGTACTGTGCACACATATAAAAATACTCGCTTTTAAATATTTGATGCAAGGAAAATAACATGATTGTATTTGTGTTTGAATTAGGTTGTCTATCAACCAATGGTGGATAATAATAGATGGTGGCATGTCATACCTATTATGCCATGTTCCAAAGTGATGTATAGTACATTTACTAATATGGAGCGTATGGAGGATGATCATGGCCATGGACATGATGATGACCGTGATACGAGAGAGGAGGATGATCATGAGATAGGAGATACAGATATTGAGGCCATTACTCATGAGGACGAGCCTACCATTGGTGATGTTGATTTCGATGAGCACATGAGTAGCACAAGTAGTAGTGGGTTGAATGTATTTGTAGATCTAAACACTTGTTTGGATTTTGAAGTAGATAGTTTGGCAAGGGTTGATCTCATTGAGGATGAGATTGAACCGTATCCCATCATTGATATTGGCAAAACTATTTTACATATTGTCTCATTCTCCTCACCTCACTTAATTCTTGTATATGTGGGCTTGCAAAAAAGCATTGATGTTTTTGTTAAAATTATGTGCTTTGGTAATCATGGGCAATGTTTGGAAAGCAATGATGTACACCAAAATCTCACTTTCTGTATTCTCTATTTTGCGTCTAAATACACGTCTAAATACGCGTCTAATTCCCAGTGTAAATGCACTAATAGACGTGCTAATACACGCGCAAATAGACACACTGATAAATGCAATGTTAGATGGGCCCGTATTTTCTCAGTGTAGACGTGCAAATAGATGTGTTAATACATGCACAAATAGATGAGCTGTTAGACGCGCCCATAATTTCTCTATTCAAGCAATGCCTATAGACGTGCCCGCTATTTTGCGTGTCTATCAAGCACGTCTATAGTTGCTTTGTGTTGTTGTGATTGTTGTCTTCATGATACAGGGCTGGCAACTCTAGTTCACTAGAGAAGAGGGGGATTACTTTAGCAGGGTGAGCTCCCACCCTATGTTTTCCACCATCACTAGGGGAGGCTTTGTCGCCACCGTCGCTAGGGGGCACCCTATCCCTACCGCCATCGCTAGAGGATGCCATCTCACAACTTTCTCCCGTCACTAATTGTGGTGCATCACAATAGCTAAGAAATCCATAATTTGTAGAGAAAAGTCTAAGAAATAGATCTATATCTATGCTATTATGGTAAGCAAAAGGGAAACTTTCTATATATATACTATTGTGGTAAGCAAAAGGGAAACTTTCCACCTCCGGTATGATTAAAACTAGGGATTACATACAACCCAATGAAGAACCCATCTCAACAAGTTTTGACATGATCTATTGCCTATCGAGCCACCATTTAATGCCCCTAAGGTTAGCTGCATGAATCATTGAGGAGGTACATACTTTAACATAACAAGCTAGTATTTCAAAATGGATAACCACATGGGATCGATTGAGCTCCATGCTATAGAGTTCATGTCAAAGAGCCCAAATCCATGTCTATCTTTGGTAGGCATTGCCTTAAAAAAGCTTGAATTTCTCTCTCCTAGTGCTTCTATTTGACTCACCCCTACTAATGCAAACAAAAGTGTCATAGAAACACACTAGCAGGTCTGCCATGTAGTCTCCCAAGCAAATCTTCACTTGCAACATTAGAAAAAATGAGAGCTCATTTTGGGGCCTTGGTAAAATTTGCTATATTTCTCTTTTTCTTGACTTCAAAAATGGATAATATCAAAAATCAAACTAAGTACGTGTTCTAGAAAGACATGCATTCAATGAGGATACCTAAGCTACTTTATTATATCTTACATAGGGTATAGAATTTGGTGTTTTTGACCTCACTATCACATACAAAGCGGGCCCTTCAAACACACCCAACCTGTCAAATCACATTCTATTGTACGCTTTTGTTAAAGGGCTTTTTTGGCCTTTTTTGAGCCTCTAGTTGTTCGTTTTTAGCATTTTTAAACCTATTTCTGAGGTTTTTGCCTTGCTTTAAATGCACTGGTGAGGTCCAAAACATGATATTTTGTACCTTACTAAATATAATAAAGTACCTTAGATCTTCTCATTGAATGCAACCTCGGTGGTCTTTATTTTTTTCTCCTTTTTTTGATTTTTTCCAATGTTATGTTGGCCCTTGTTTGATTGGCAGAGGGCTATTTTCCTTCTAGGCTAAAAGGCCCCAAAATGAGCTCTAATTTTTCCTAATGGGCCACCCAAAAGGCATTGCAGCCAATCATCAAAATCAGCAAGCCTAAGTTCATAAAAACTAGCTTGAAAGAATCCTATAAATATGTGGATGAAAGGTGCAACCATATGGCTCTAATACCATGTTGGATTACATGGGTGAGAGATGAAGATGGTAAACCACAAGGATTTATTTCCATAATTGAGTATATTCTTATATGGGCTAGGAGACTTATTCTTTGACCCATAGGATACCACACAAACACACATACATAGGAGAGTGTCACATGTCACACTTATCTTATCCACACCTAATGACACTTCACACCCACACAAGTGAGGGACACCCACTCTACCACTCTAGGACTCACAATAAGGTTTTGATATCCAACAAAAGGGTCCCACAATTCTTGATCCAACACCAAATCCCTCTCATTCTAGATAAATCACATTGAAGTCCTAGAAGTAACAATTCCCATTAGTGGCTACTTGCACAAAAATGGGGGGACGTGATCCTTTGTTGATGAATATTTCTACATGAAAGAGCAATCATCATATAAGAATCCCATTGAGGTTGCCATTGGACTCTTCTCCAACAATGTTATAGTTTGAGCAATCCTAGTGTGGGATTTTGGTGAGATACACTCTACATTGATGTGGAAAAGCACTATAAATAGTGTGATGCATGTCTACAACTTGGGAGGAAAACCTTCTAAGATCAAATACAAGTGAAACCAACATATACATGGGATCCATTCCAAAAGTGAGGATTGGACTTCATCATTCCATTCAATGTAGCAACTCATCTTGCAATAAATAAGTACATTGTGGAAGTGATCTACTATGTCACCAAATGGGCCAAAGCAAAAGCTCTCAAGGACAATACATCCTATAGCAACATAGTACAATTTAGGTATGAGAATGTCATCTAGCAATTCAAGTGTCTCATAAAAACTTCTATGAGAACGTCAGCTACCAATTTAGGTGTCCCAATGGCATAGTTCTTACATGAGAACATCATTTGCCAATTTAGATGTCTCATAGAAATTGTGTCAAACCAAGGGGTTCACCTCATCAATTCAATCATTGACATGATGATGAAATATTTTCTCATTCATCACTGACACGGAATAGATGACATACTATCCACATGCAAATGGTCAAGCCAAACAAATGAATGGGGTTTTCAAGATGACCTCCATAGACAATGAATGAGCACCAAAGTTATTAGGATCACAAGCTATAGAGCTACAAATAGCACCTACCAAACAACATTCAATGTCACAACAATGCATACAATATTTGAGCTAGACGTTGGTCTTGAAGCAATCTACTATTGAAATTCATTGTGCTAAGTCTAATGGTGGTTGTGTAGCACGTGAATGACCAAGAAGAATCCATAGTAAAGAGGCTTAAGGAATTGTCTAGAATTGACAAAGTCAAACTTATGAAATCTTGGACGCAATGTGAATTTCATGGAGGAGGAAAGAAATACATGGCCACAACATCAAGAATTGAGTTCTCAAATATGACATGCTCTTACTATTTCACAGTACTTCATTGGAAGGAATGAAGCAAAATCTACAACCTTGAGCATGGGTAGGCCCCTACAGAATCAAAAAATGCTTCGACAATGGGGTGGTCACTCTAGAGGACTTGGAAAGAAACAAGCTGCCAATTTGAATCACTAGAATAAAAATCAAGGTTTTTTTGCCACAAGTCAAATTCAATTAGGTGGAATTTAAGAGGAATTCTCAAAATAATCAATGCAAGTGATGAGCTATTACACAACAAATATGGATTGATCATGCAAAATCATAATTATGAATAGCACCAAGATTGGGCACAAACTTTCAAAAAAGTACAGTTTTAATTGGTTGAGATTGCAAAGTGGACAACATAATTATAGAAAGAATGGGAAATGAGGGTAGCATACTAGCCCATTAACAAACCATTGGGAGGGTAAGCCCTAAAACCAAACATATATAAACCCCTCAAGGAAAGAGAGCTCACTTTTCACATTCTTGAGTAAGTGTGAGAACATCATCCATGTCACCAGAGCCTCCAAGCCTCTTTTTCAAATCTCCACCTCCACACCAATTTCTATCCAAAGAAATAATGAAGTTCTCCCTTAACTTTGATGTGAGATCTTTGATTTCTAAAATGAGGTGTCCATTTGAATCAATGATGATCAAGACTCTACATGAAGAACTACAAGAATAATTTCCTTGCTAGTTTTTTCAATGCAATGAGACATCCTCAATGATTGCAAAATTAGAGAAAGAAAATGATTGTGAATTCTTGTGTTCCATGCGCATGATCCTTATTTCAAAACATAACGTAATTTCTATAACTTGCAGACTTTCTTTCCCATTTCTTTGACAATATACCCTATAGTTTCTTTCATATATATCTCCTCATCCAAGTATCTTGCAGACTTTCTTTCCCATTTATTTGACAATACACACTATAGTTTCTATCATATATATCTCCTCATCCAAGTATGCACTAAGGATTCTAACATCCATTTGATGGATAGGCCAATCAAAGAGTGAAGCAGGGACAACTACTATTCTAATAGTGGTCACTTTTACAAGATGTGTAAAAGTCTCTTCATAGTCTATTTCATATCCTTGATCATATCAATTGGCAACTAATATGGCTTAGTACTTTTCAATATCTTTTCATTGACTTTGTAAACCCATTTTTCAAAATATGGGCTTTTTCTCTTCAATGGTATCAAATTCCATGTCTAATTTTCATTAAAGCATTGTGCTCTTCATCCATTACTTATTGCCATTTTGAAACTTGCATTACTTGTTTTTTTAAATGATTCCATTGCTTTGTCCATGATCTTGGCCATGAACATGAAATTGTTTTTATAAGATTGATTTTGTAGATCCATCTATCTAGTTCCTTCCAATCATATTAGAACTCTTTAGTGTATCAATGATCACCATTGTGCTTCTAGTATCAACTATATTAGAGATCTTTTGTTTTACTTTGATCTATGTCATCATAATGGACTGAATACTTTTTGAGTGTCCAAGAAAATTATGTAACAAAACTATTGTATATTGATCAAAATATAAGGCTTCACTAAAATTTATTCCATGGTATATTAAAAGAGCATTCAATATTGTCATACCATGCCATCATATCAATAATAGTTAGGTCAAAGAGGTGGCCTATTTTTTACTCTTCAATAACAATAGTGTTGTGCACTATGCCATCTCATCAATAATAGTTAGGTCAAAGTGGTTGTATGCTTTTGACTCTTCCACATAGCTTGTAGACACATTTGATGGAGTCCATTTTCAAGTTCGTCTAGAATGTGTGCATATACAAGAGAGCCAAAACTCTCAAATGTCTAAATAAACTATACACCTATGAAATACACCTATGAAATCTTCTTCTATTGTAACATAATGCACAACGATTGTTAGAATTTTGTTTATTAAATAAATTATATCTTTAAATACTTCTATCAAAGATAGATGGACAACATTGTTTTCATCTAGCATGCGCTATTTGATTCTACTATGAGTTTGTTCTTTGTCTTCATAATTCCATTCTATTGAGGAGTATAAGAACATGTACACTATATTTTAATGCCATGTTGTCTGCAAAATTGATTGAAGTCTTCTAAATTGTGCTCTTCTTCATTGTCACATTGAAGGATCTTTATCTACTTTCCAGCATACTTTCCTACCAAATTTTTAAACTCTTTAATGTATTTATAGTATCTAGTTTTAACTTTATGAAATTGATCCAAGACTTTTTGGAGTAATCATCATGCATGAAACGCCTGCAAAGGCACAACATGCAAGTTTCTCGGAGGGACTCTTGGACTACTTGAGGTAGCAAAAGAGGTAGTGCATTAACGGATTGCCTCTTTTGCTGCCCTAGGCAGAGTCCAAGACCCTCCCCCCATGTGAGATATTCAAGTGATAATAGGGGTGCAATGACATGCAAAGTACTACGTACCCATTTTGCATACATGTTTCCATATCCACCCGACCTACCCTCCACTACCGTGCATCGTACTTGAAATTGCCACAAAACACGAGCTTCATCTAGCTCAATTTACAAGCATAGAGATGGTAGGCAAGTCCAATGTTCAAGCGTAGAGACTAGGAAAACATTTACAAAATCTTGTAGACCAGAGGCATTTGGGTAGCGACCATGGTAAAGAAGGTTGAATTCAAAGACAATCCCGCATATGCTCTAGGATTGCATGAGGGACCAAAATAGGCAGTGCGTTAATGTGCTGTCTATTTTGGCCCCTCGAGCAGTCCAATAGGCCGCTCTTTGCTTACAAATTGTTGCATTTAAGATCAAGTGCATGTACACTAGTGCATGGCTTTGTTTTGTGTCTAGAGTCTGAACCCCTCATGAAAAGACACCTTGAGAAGTCAAAAAGGGCAACGCATTAACGTGATGTCCTTTTTGTCCTCTTTGGTTGTATTTTCATGAGGGTAAAGGGTAGGCATAAAAGTGCATAGAAATGCATATATACCACTGCAATTCCATATATACAAGTGTATAGATAGGTCTACAAGTTGATACACTGTGTGCATTGCTTTGTCTTGTGTCTTCAGTTTTAACCCCTTGTTTCTTCAGTCTTGACAATGCATGTAATCATGTACTTGCAAATATAATTTCAGGTATATCCTTCTTATGAAATTCTTTTTTATAATATGTATTTCTATCAATGCACTTGTCTATAAGTATTTGTGTATATGTAACATTTCATATCAAGGACATGTAATATCTTCAAGAAATTTGTATTGCAATCTTAATGTCTTGGCATCAACAATTGAATTCCTTATTCTGTTAATTCTATTTCAATCAATTCAATGTGTGTGCATGAGAGATATATGTTTCCTAAACTGGAAATCAATTTCATTGGTAGATATATGAATTTGTTTTTTTGTCTACTTATGTGTTTGTGTCTAGATATGTAAAATGATATTTATTCATAAGTGTGAGTTTACACACCTTTGCATTCATATATGTCAACAATTTGAGATATTTGTTTAAGGCTTTTCTCTCATGATTTGTACACACTTCATGATTTGTTTGAGGCTTTGCCCTCATGATATGTATGGATACTTTTAAAGATATGGGCATTTTTTAAACATTGCATACGTTTTCATAAACAAAACCTTTAGCATATATATATATGTGAATAAACTCTCATGTTTTTTAGAGCTTATGGATAGATTTGAGAAGACCTTTGAATCTGCCATACATTATATTCTATTTGTTGTTAAATGTTGTTTCTTGTATTTTCTTTTGGTTTTTATTGAAAAGGTTTTGAGAACTATGATTGGAAAATGCCTTTTTTTTTTGCCTTTTTAGGATGACAGGAAAAAAAGGAAGAAAAGTTCAAGTGTCACAGGGTACAAAGGCAACAAGAGGAACAAAAGAAGATCACAATGTTGAATCATCAGTAGGTGGAATGGAAGAACCAGAAAGCATGGTGGGTCTAGAGGTTGAAACATCATCAACTCAAAGAGATGAAGGTCCAAGAGTGGAGGAGGATGATTTGGATGACAGTGAAGTTCAGGTGGAAGGAGAAGGTGATGTGATTGGCAAATGTAGGATGCTTGATTCAGATCAGCATCCTCGCATACCATTGTGTAGGTTGATACCCTATGCAAGAGTGAGAGGACTTTGTTATGATGTATCTTCACTCAAAAGTACATTCCAAGTCGAGGGATATCTCCCAAAGAAAGGGTCTTTCATTGAATTCATTTGCAAGAGTGATGGAGAGGAGTTAGTTGTGACAGATGATATGAGGGAGACTTGGTCTCCCACTTGGAGAGAGGTGGATGAAGAGTTTGAGAAAGATGTTATGTCTAACACTGACCATCGTTTTATGTCACGAAAGATGCTATTTGTTTGGGAGGGCAATCATAGGACCACTGCATGGATGAGTGTTATCAAGGCCATCTTTCCTACAAACAAGAAAAGATATGTACGAGTGGTATGTACAATAATTGACCCAAGGAAAATTAGTGAGATTTCTCTCTTGGCAGGGCTACAACGAATGAATTCGTTAAGTATATGTGCTCTTTGAAGCTTCTTGATGTTTGCGTTTTGTGCTACTTTGCATTTATTGATTGGGTTATGTACTTTGCTCTTTGTTTTGTGGCATGAATGAACATGCCATTATCAAACCCAACCTGAGGGACATACTCATAAATGCACACAACATTTGTGAGTGTGACCCTTTGGTGTTTATGAGAACATTGTCTTTGAGTGAGATCAAATCAATAGAGAATTGGAGGGCTCAAGAGAGTAAAGGGAAGAAGCCATGGTTTCCATTAACAAGAGGTTATCTAGCAAGGCTTGTCTTCTAGGTAGAATGTTGCACTTGTATTGACGCTTATTTCTTTATCACTCCTTTTCTTTCTCTAATTGGAACTTATGGATGTAGGTGGAGTACAATACAAAGCTTAAAAAGGCAATGGACAAAATATCTACAAAGCTACCTTTAGATCAAAGGGGAGAGGCAGAAGGAAAGCAGCGTACCATAATTCAAAAGAGAATTGCTAATAGGATGGGAAAGGTGTGAATTGAATTTGTTGCATTTATTTTGAAGTTAAGTGACTGACATGTCATCTTTGGATAGGTGTTGAATTGTATAGATCCTGGTCTTGGAGAGGCCTGGTTGGAAAAGTTGTTTGCCTTGTGCTTTGATGGTACAAACTCTTGCGTGACATTGCAGAAGCTCCAACTCATTGCAAAGTCTGATTTGAGATTAGAAAAGAAAAATATATTCCTTTCTTTGTTAGAAGCCACTAAACCTATGCGAGACATGTACTTCATGCCTATGGGTGACCTTGAGTACAAAGGGTGTGTTTCTACTACCAATACAAACAACTTTTCATGGTGTTTGTTTGTTTCTTACCAATGGCATGACTCTTACTTTTTATTATAAAATTACATCAACTTTTACTGTTTAGGTTGATAAGTAGAGAAATATTTTTGGAGAAGGTGGAGACACAGTCATTGAAAGTGCTTGAAGATTTGAGGGTGATCACAACAATGGGCACTCCTTTGGATACCCCTAAGGATTACACATTGTAGCAATACATGGAGGATATAAAACTAGAGGGGAGAAAACATATGTTTGTGGTGCTAAGATCAAAGGAAACAAAGATGGAGAATAAGGGTGGAAAAAAAGGGGATGGACTATCTGAGTTGGACATGTCTGCCCATAGGGTGGTTTATAGGTATCTTTTCAATTCAAATCCAATGTTCATTTTTTATTTCTCTATGTTTGTGCTATTGATTCATGTAATTACACAATCATTGATGGTTGTTCCACCTGATTTCTTGACCTTTTAATGGTTTGGGACATCCAAATTCTTTTTGTTTCTTGGTTGATAGATATATCTCCCACTTAGCAACAGAGAAAAGGATCTTTGACATTCCAAATTTGTGCAAGAGTTGGGTGGAGATTGGACATGCTGCATGCATGTATCCACCTAGAGTGCACCATCTCTCTCAATGGGAAGTAGCACATTGTCCCTGGTGGATAGACTTCCTAAAGGACAAGTAATGGTGTGGGAAAGAGACTTGTACAACACTTATGCTTCACAGAAATCCAGTGAAGCAAGTAAGGACAAAGTGGAAGGAAGCTCAAGGAGAGATAAGAAAGAGAAAGGGAACCAAGAACATGCTACAAAAAAAGGTAAGGAAGATAGACTATGATTGTTTGTTGTTATTTTCTTCAATTCATTTTGACATTGTGTTAATAAGTTTATGATTGTTCTCTTTCTAGATGAGGGACCATCTAGTCCTATGCATCATGAAATCGATCACACAGAGAGTGCAGGTAAGGGTGTGGTGGTGTTTTACTTATGGAGTTGTTCTTTTATCACTAGTTTTGCTTGTAATTGATTTGCTTTTGCATATAGGTCGAGAATCAATCTCAAGACTTTTGAAGCAATATGTGTTCCATCGATCACAGTCACCTGACATTTCCTTGGCCCGTGGCATCACACCTTTGTTTGGTTGTATGGTTGGTAATTACATTGCCATGGGCAAAGACCCGACTCTAAAAGAAATGGTAAGTATGCTATTTTGCATGAGTTTTTCATTACAGTGGCTAGTCGAGATCCGAACTACAAGAGGATGGGTAAGAAGGTAAAGTGGGCTTCAGATTTTATATTGCTTGATTTTCCATCTGGCTATCCAATTGATGAGACAGGACCGACTCCTACTTGGAATGTCTTGCTCGAGGACCATGTGCGGAATGGGCTTGTAGTTGCATCGGCTTCTTTGTCTAATAGTGGTTGGTTGTCATGCATATGTCCTTTGGCAGGTTAAAGCACAATACCACAAGTGACATTTCACATTTTGTGTTTCCATTTTGGTAGTTTTAAATAAAAGTAATTGCTTGTAGGACAATGTATTGGTTGGATGGAATAGTTTGCATATGTCCAGGGCTTGGAGGTTGTCAGACGTGTGATCATTTATGATGACAAGCTTCCATATGGATTTTGTAGAGAACATGGTAAAAGTGTTAAGGTAAGCTACCATTCCATGCATTCTATGTTTGTCAGTTGTATTGAGTCCTTTTTTGTTTCTCCTTTGGGGTCTTTGACAAATGTCTCCTCGTGAGTCCTGTGCATGCTATGTTTGGAAGGATAAGTCACCTTTTCTTTACAGTTTGTTTATGTGTGATTGGCAAGTGCCTTCTTTCATGCTATAATGCTTGCTAGTTGAAGTCAATATACTATACATGTTTTTCTCCATGTGGTTCCCAGATGCAATCTTCAGTATTAGCTCTCATACGTAAAGCAAAGAAGAATCCAACAGTTTTTTGGGAGGAGAGCTTTCCACTTTTCCAACAGCTATTGATTGATCCATGTGAAGATATTTGGACTCACTACATACCTCCCTTTGCAAGGACAATCATGCCAATGTCTTCTCAACTTAGCATGAGGTGGACTAGAGAGGAGTAGTTTTTTTGTAGGTTGCATTATGTCTCTTCTCTGTGTTCCTAGAGGGCTGGTTCTAGAGATGGGTTGTGAGAAACCCCTCTTATGCATGCTTGTCAGGCCACTGGCAGGCCTTGTTTTTCATTTGATTCAGACAGTGGTATTGTGGCTAGCATTGTTGAGCCACTTGTGGCAGATCATTCTGGAAAACGAATCAGGTCAAAGCATGATGGAGAGGGGGAAGAAGAGAGAGTGGAGCCTGTCACAAATCCATTTGATGAGTAGTATGCTACTGACCTTGGGTTTTTTGCTATATATAGTTTGAATGCTGAACTTGAGGACTTTGAAAATGTTATTTAGCATCCTTATAATATGATAGATAGTGAACATTTATGGGTGCCTTTGAATCAAGAAAGTACAAATTTTGATCCTTTGGATATTGTTTGTAAGGCCTTGATCTAGCAATTCTTTCTTTCTTTTTGTTGGTAGCAAATTATAACGATGGCAAGTTCTTCTTATTGGAAATTATTTTCATTGTTCCACTTTGACTTACTTTGCTTTGAAATGTATGTTTTGTTGTAGTTTGTTGCCATGCTATGTAGAAAAAATGGCAAGATTCATGTCAGCTGCGATAGGAGATATGATGAGTGCCAATTAGATAATCCACATGTGTGCAACTACTTTCTTGATGATGAATGTCAGGAGGATTAGAACATGGTTTAAAACACCAATTTTTTCTTAGATTGATAATTGTTATGGTGAACCCTAGACACATTTGGAAAGTGGTAGTGTTGGTTTGGTACATTTTGTGGGCGAAGTGGTGTTTCAACAGTCATTTATGTTATGAGTTTGGTAATTAGTTTTGAATATGGTACCATTGTTCTATGTATGATGCTATCCATTAATGCTCCATAATGAGACTAGAGTTTTCTAGACATATGGATGAAGTGATATTGTTCAGTCAAAAGACATTGTTCAATGTTATCAGACTGAGTAATGTTTATGTTCTTCAATTGAAAGATAGGGTGGATTGTAAGTTTGAATATTGGTATACTTATTTATCATGACAACATCTTGCTATAGTAAGTTCGGTTTCAAATTTGTTCTCATTAGAGGAATTGTGGAAAAACTCGCTCGCTTCATTCGGCCCGCTCGCTTTTTCTTGCTCGCTCTATTGACTACCTCCGGCAAGTGTAATATCACAACCTATGAATGTAATTACATGCCAACAAAAAGAGGCCACCAAGGACCCTAACATTCCAATCCAACCAAAGCGACTTCTTAAAAAGAAAGCACAAGTGCTCCACCACCGCCAAGCAATGAGCAGCCAAGCTCATCCACATCAGCTCCCGAGCCTCAAATAAAAGAAGCTCCATACCCAAATGCAGAAGTGGAGAAGGCTCATTTTCAGGCACTTCAACAATGGGTACAAAAGGAACAAGCTCAATTTGAGGCTGAGAAACAAGATCAATTTGAGGCTGAGAAACAAGCTCAAGACCTAATCCATGACTTGGCCCCACAAAGTATTGATACTGTACTCGAGCCTCTACTCCAACAACAGACTCCACAACATAATGTACTGCCTCGTTAACTTGAAGGAGCCACACTCTCTAGAATCCTATTGCCATGTGTCAATTCCCATTGGAATCCTCCTATGAAATTGTCCCAATCTCTAGGAGAGTTTCAAAGGATGGATTGAACTCACAAATCCCTCTCCACCACTTGTCTCAACCGCCACCTCAGACTTATCCACGGCGAGAAAATGTTTGGTGTCCACACTGTATGGCCAATCATATAGCAAATGAGTGCTCCAGTCCTAAGAGCTAGGATCACTACACAAGCAAATCCACCGCTAAGGTTGTGGTGCCATATCTGCATCATTGACGGCCATGATGAAAACAGTTGCATCTTCAACATGCGCAACAACCCGCCTCAACCTCAACAATACTAAGCGACATCCATGCTAGTGTAGAGGCAACCAACACTTGCACAAGCGCCCCCAGCTTTGAGGCTAAATCCTATTTCTCTTTGAACACAAGTCCCACAATAACTCAGGAATCTGAATCCACGACCATATCCAAGAGCACCAAATCCAGATTCTCAGGCAGTTCCAATACATCAATTACAAGCCGAGGAAGTAGACTCACCATTTGAGTATGAAGCACAGTACCCAGTGTAATATGTTGAAGGCGCAGAGGGACTAATACCAGTCTCATGCAAATCCAGTACGTCCCAACACAGATCAAGCGCCAATCAAGTGCTATGAAAGTGGAGAAAATCACCGGATCATAGAGTGCCCTCATCGTGGTAGCCTAGCTACTTTCCAACCACTCTATAGAGATTGTGGCATAGGACATGCCTGTATGGATTGTCCCATGAAAAATAAAGTCCCACAAGAAACACAAGTTAAGCCTGACATCCCAATTAGCATCATTGGGGTGGACCATCAAAGTCTGGGTCCGGAAAGTGTAATATCACAACATGTGAATGTAATTACATGCCAACAGAAAGAGACCACCAAGGAATGCAATTCCTACATGTGAGTCCTACATGCAACTCCTACATGTGAGTTCTACATGCAACTTCTACATGCGAGTTCCACATGCAACTCCTACATACAACTCCAACATGCCAATTCTACATGCAATTCCTACATGCCAATTCTACATGCAACTCCTACATGCAAGTTCTACATGCAACTCCTACATGCAACTCCTACATGCATGTTCTACATGCAAGTTCTACATACGAGTTCTACATGCAACATGCAACTTGCAACTTCTACATGCAACTTCTATATGCAAGTTCTACATGTAGAGAGAGAATGTCTTACAATTCCTACATGCAGAGAGAGGAGCTCTCCAACTTGTATAAATACCCCATAATGGAATGAAACCCACACTCTTTGGGGCATTGTGTTGAGTTCTACTTTGGTATTCCAAGCAATTGTCTCAAGTGTCCATGCTTCCTTGCACTCCGTCCAAAAGCATGTCCTAACGTTGCAACTCCTCCTCCCCTCTCCTCCAACCTTGCAACCCATCCTCTCCCTCTCCTTCTCCCTCCTCCTCCTTCCTTCTCCTCCCCTCTCCTCCTCCTCCTCCTCCTCCTCCCTCCTCCTCCTCCTCCCTCCTCCTCCCTTCTCCTCCTCCCTCCTCCTCCTCCTCCTCCTCCTCCCTCCTCCTCCCTCCTCCTCCTCCTCCTCATGCTCCCTCCTCTCTCTTCTTTCCCCCATGCTCTTACACCTTCTTCCTCTCCCACTCCTATGCTCCCCCTAAACCCTTAGTTCCTTAACCCTTCCTCCATGATCTACGAGGGAGATGAGTTCTCCACCATGTACTCTACCCTAAACCTTGGATCCTTCTTCTAACCTTGGAACCTCTTCTAAACTCTGGAACCTCTCTCTAAACCTTGGAATCTCTTTCTAACCCTTGAACCTCTTCTAAACTCTGGAACCTCTTTCTAAACCTTGGAACCTCCATCTAAACCCTGAACCTCCTTCTAACCCTTAAACTCCTCCTAAACCCTGCAACCCCCAATGAAGGCAAAAGCCTTCATTACCTCAGCCGTGATGATGCACGTTCCTTTCACACATGCATGTACTATGTTTGCTTCCCACACTTAAGCCTACATCTCTCACCGAAATATGACTCAAGGTCCTAAGCTACACGTATACTACAAACGACAACCCCGATATATCTATAGGTGACAAAAAGCCTTAGAACCCTGCATATTGAGTATACCCTGCTCTTCCTGCAGAAGTCGTGGGAAAGAGCTAACATTTGGTGCCATTGTTGGGGAGACTAGAGTCTCAAGTAACGAGTAAATATACGCAGGTATGTGTAAAAAACAAACTACTCCGAACTTTCACAAACTACTCCAGTAAAAAAATTTATTCCTAGTTAAAACTCTTCATTACCAATTTAGGAAAATGCATGTTCTCTAGAAAAACAGCACCTTAAGGAATAAATTAGACCATGTGATGGTTGTTACAGTGTAGAGCTTAAAATTCTGAACATTTCTCCTTTTTACAGAAGCACATTCTGACACAACCACGAAAAGTTATGGGCAATCAATGATTAAAGGTTCTAAATGCCATAAGCCAAAAGAAAATTTGAAACCACCTCCCTAGTCAAACATGGACAAATTCAAAGCTTCACATGTATTTGACTACTTAAACGTGGACAAATTCAAAGGTGCACATGTGTTTGACTAAATTCACAGCTCCCCCTCCTTCCCTATAAAAGTGCACCCATCCCTCTCATACTTTTTCTTTCACATCTTGTCTCCATCCTCTTCCCCATTCCGAGCCCTATGCAAGACACTCCTCCCTCTCCATTGACCACCACCCTACTCCCATCCTCACATGGTGAGTTACTTTGAGCCCATCTCGCAGCGATATCCTAGCAATCCACCCACCGTCCATTTGTCCTCAACAATCCCATTACATCGAGAAAGACTTGGAGAGTGTTCAGGTGACCATCTCTTCCTCCCTTTGGATTTCTGTCAAAGTTTTCCGTCTGTCAAGTTTTTTTTCCCCCCCCCTCCCCCTCCACCACCATCCCCTCACCCCCCACCCCTACCCCATCCACCCCTCCCCCTCCACCATCCCCCCTCCATCCACCCCCCCGCCCCCCCACTCCTCCTCTATCTCCTCCAACCCATCCCCCTCCACCACCACCCCCTCCACCCCCCCTCCACCACCCCCCCCTCCTCCATCTCCACCACCCCCACTCTCCACCACCCCCTTTCCCCCCACCCCATGCTCCCTATCCATCATCACCCCCTCCATCCCCACCCCCCTTCCATCTCCTCCCCACCCTCCAACCCCCCCCCCCTCCCATCTCCCTCCTCCACCACCCCTCTCTCTGTCTCTCTCTCTCTATCTCTATCTCTCTCTCTCTCTCTCTCTCTCTCTCTCTCTCTACCCCCTTCTCTCTCTCTCTCTCTCTCTCTCTCTCTCTCTCTCTCTCTCCTCTTCCCCCCTCCCTCTTCTCTCTCTCTCTACCCCCTCTCTACCCTCCCTCTCTCTTCTCTCTCTCTACCCCCTTTCTCTTCTCTTCTCTCTCTATCTCTCTCTCTCTCTCTCTCTCTCTCTCTCTCTCTCTCTCTCTTCAGTCGCTCCTCTCCCTACATCTACCTAAAGGGCCTTAGCCCTTATCTATTAGCAAGGGCTTATAATCCCTTGCTGCTCAAAGCCAAGGCGCCCGTAGTGATGCCCGTGAGCAAGGCGGCGCTCGTATGCAAGGCGATGCCCATGCGCAATACCCGCCACAGCGGCGACGCCCGACCCTCCCCTCCCACACCTCCTCCGCGAGTGCACCTCATTCCTCCCCACCCATCCTCCACCCTCCAGCATCCTCCTCATCCAAACTCCCCTCACCAGCCCCTCCCCTCCTCTCCACACTACTCCCCCTCAGCTACGAAACCCCCCCCCCCTCTGACATGCTGGCCCCCCTCTCTGACACCGCTGCTACCCGCGCAATGCCCCCCCCCAAATTTTTTATTTATTTTTTTTAATTTAAAGAAAGTTATTTTTAAAACCCTAACCTAGCCATCCAACTAACTATAACTAGGTTAGCGTTAACCTAGGTTAGTTTTAACTTAGACTAGGTTAGATTTACCCTAGGCTAGCTAGTCTAACTCTAGGTTAGTTACTTGCGGTTAGGTTAGTTGAACTGACCTTTAATTAGTAACTAGATGCAACCAGTTAGGTTAACTAAAGTGACTATCCAGTTATACTAACTGGGTATTTGGGCTAATTGGCTAGTTAGTTTAACTAGAATTAACTTGGTTCAAACCCCTCAGTTGGACTTAAAGTCCATTCAAACCAACCTTAAGACGAAGGACCCCCCCAAAAAAGGCCAATTTTAACCCTACTTCAACACTTCGTATCACGCACGTTTGGGACCCAAACTGGACCCCGTTTGAGCCACGATTTCACACACAAAAACACCACACTACGGGGTATTTTTTAGCCCATTTTACACCATTTTGGCATCCCTAGCACTCACTCATTCGCACCCCCATGTGGGCCTTGTTTTGCACTAATTCCCTCGTATCTTTATGTCGTGACCTTCGATTGATGATCCGTCTGCACCAACACATTTTCCTACACACGTGGGACAAATCTTAGGCACATTATTAACATGACGGTCCCTACAACAGAAACACCACTCTTACCCTCCAAACAAAACAACATCAACACCCGCACTTGCGGCAGAGACACCCTTTGCAACTCTCGCCCAATTTGCATGCAGCTATGCTCCGACCAATGCCTCCAACTCCAATGCTCACCAAATTTGCATACAACTTTGCTACAACCACCGCCTCCGACAATCCTCTACCCCGATTCCCCCCCTAAAATTCAAGAAATCCCTTTAACTCATCCACGCCACAACATGGCTAGACGCCGTCGCGACAATGATGGGGATATTGACCTCGATTCAGAGGCTAACAATTTCTTTAATCGCAAAAATAATAACAATCAAGGGAGGCGCCCCTTGGAAAAACTAGAACTTCCCTGATATAATGGTAGGGGAGATCCAACCCGTCTCCTCCAACATTTTGATGCCGCATGCCGAGTAGGTGGAGATCAATCCCATGAAACCAAGGTGGCCTAGTTTCCCATGGCCTTAACTGATGAAGCTTTTCAATGGTACCTAGACCTTCTAGTGGAAGAGCGAGCCACATGGGACCTGCTTCAAACAGAATTCAAAAGGCACTCTCAAACGGAGAGGCTACAAGATGATCCCACTCTCCACCTAAGCAAGATCGAACAAGGACGTCGAGAAGATGTACGCACGTATCTGGGCAAGATGAAAAGATTAATCTCCAAATGTGACCCATGCCCCGATGCAAAGTACCTCAAGGCCTAGTTCATTGCAGGACTAAGAAAGAAAATTTGAAGGATATCAAAAAGATTAGCAAGCTATGAAACATTCAGTGCTGCTCATGTGGCAACCATTGACATCGAGGATGGCATGACCGACTCTCACACCAGTAGCGATGATGGGAGATCGAGTGCACATGATAATCACTCTAAAAAAGGCAAATCCAAGTCCACTACTGAAACGTCAAATGAGGATCACCTAGAGGCCATGACCATGAAGCTAAAAGACGAAATGATGCAGGCCATGGAACAAAAGCTTCACTTGTCTCAACCCTACCACCTCAGACTTATTCATGGCAAGAAAATGTTTGGTGTCCACAATGCATAGCCAATCATATAGCAAATGAGTGCTCGGTCCTAAGAGCCAAGATCACTACACAAGCAAATCCACTGCCAAGGTTGTTGTGCCATATCTCTGTCATCGACGGCCATGATGAAAACAATTGCATCTTCAACATGCACAACAACCCACCTTGACCTCAGCAATACCAAGCGGCATCCATGCCAATGTAGAGGCAACTGGCACTTGCACAAGTGCCCCCAACTCCAAGGCTAAATTATGTTCCTGTTTGGATACAAGTCCACAATTAGTCAAGAATCCGAATCCACGACCATATCCAAGAGCACCAAATCCAGCTCCTCAGGCAGTTCCAATACATCAATTACAAGCCGAGGAAGTAGACTCACCATTTGAGTATGAAGCAAAGTACCCAGTTTAGTATGTAGAAGGCACAGAGGGACTAATGCCAGTCTATGCAAGTCAAGTACGTCCCAACACATATCAAGCGCCAATCAAGTGCTACGATTGTGGAGAAAATCACCGGATCGTAGAGTGCCCTCATCATGGTAACCCAGCTACTTTCCAATCACTCTACAGATATTGTGGCATAGGACATGCGTGTATGGATTGTCTCATGAAAAATAAAGTCCCACAACAAACACAGGTTAAGCTTGACATCCCAATCGGCATCATGCAGGTGGACCATCAAAGTCTGGGTCCAGCAAGTGTAATATCACAACCTGTGAATGTAATTACATGCCAATAGAAAGACGCCACCAAGGACCCTAACATTCCAATCCAACCAAGGTGACTTCTTAAAAAGAAAGTACAAATGCCTCCACCTCCACCAAGCAATGAGCAGCCAAGCTCATCCACATCAACTCCCGAGCCTCAAACCCAAATGTAGAAGTGGAGAAGGCTCGTTTTCAGGCACTTCAACAATGGGTACAAAAGGAACAAACTCAATTTCAAACTGAGAAACAAGCTCAATTTGAGGCTAAGAAACAAGCTCAAGACCCAATCCATTGGCCCCACAAAGCATTGATACTGTACTCAAGCCTCTGTTCCAACAACAGACTCCACAACATAATGTACCACCACATCAACTTGAAGGAGCCGCACTCTCTAGCATCTTGAGTTGCCCTGTGTCAATTCCCATCGGAATCCTCCTATGGAATTGTCCCAATCTCTCAAAGAGTTTCAAATGATGGATTGAATGTGCAAATCCCTCTCCAGCTACGAACAACATCGAAGATATCCCTGTGCGGATGGGTTAGAGAGATGACATATGCAACACTATTGTGCCTTTGATCCACAAGGCATATAATGAAGTCCAAGCCATAGTGGATGGTGGAACAGGTGTAAATGTCCTATCAAAGGAGCTCTGCAATGAATGGGGTCTCCCACCAATGCAAAAGGCTAATTTCAACATATGCCTTGTCGATGATTCACGAGCTAAACCCTTGGGAATAGTGAATGGTGTGTCAATAAAGGTCGCAAGAGTCCGCATTTCCCTTCAATTCACAAGCTTGGATCTCCCCAAAAAATCCTATCAAATATTACTGGGACATCCTTGGTTACGGGAAGCATCAGTCCTCCATGACTGGGGAACTGATAGACTCACAATCTAGAATTGCGACACCACAGTCAAGGTGAATGTGGGAACAAGAGCTATAAAACCAACACATCTTCAATGACAATCTCAAGAAAATCAAATCCCTTGCAATAGCATGCCATAGCGGGTGATTCACAAAGCAATGTAAATAACTGGATACAAATGTTGGCAACCAACGACAACTGGCATTCATTAGCCCATCTTCTCGCAGATAGATGCTAAGGTGCTACATGTAGATTCTCCACCACTGACACATAAAGAACCAATTGATCTAGAGGTGCCACTCTTTATGGCTGACCTCAAGTGGGATAATGAACCTGAAGAAGGTGCCCATACCAATAATGACTCAGATTTTCCTTGGGACCTTAATACTAAGGCTAAGAATGCTGAAATTGAAGATCAACTCTATCACAATGACACAGCCATTATGCATGCCCTAATGGCATTCAAGCTTCCAAAAATTGAACCTCCAAAGTTGAATAACTGTAGAAGATCCCACAAGAAAGCTGGAGGAAATCACAAAAAAGCCAAGGCTGCACACTTCAATGAATTCAAATGAGTCCAAACAAGGATCATCGAATTGTATCTTGCAAAGCCAGCTCCCTCAAAATTAGAACCACCACCTCTTGGATGGTCCCCAGAGGGACTGGAAGGAGTATGCGTTGCAAATGAACCCTTAGTGGGAAACACCTTACCAGTGGAAAAGTTACCCCACAGTTCCCAACGTAAGAAGTTTTGGAAATATAAGCCACATGTGTGGATGAAGCTTGATCAAGAGACTTCAAAAAATTAAAGTCAAAAAGAGCCTAACAAATTGGTAAATGAAACTATGCCACCCAGTACACATGGCACATGTCAGGCTAGTTCAACACCATCAGAGGCCGACCTTCGAGAATTGCTGGACTACTTCAAGAATTGCACAAGTGGTAGTGCGCCAATAGCAATGCCAAGACCACTAAGAGAATCTGAAGTTCAAGAAACTGATAGCATTGGAGAAACTCCAATCTATGAGGGACCGGCAAAAACATGCACAATAAACCTCGCCCTGGAAGGGGAGGAAGAAAAACTGCTTTTCATTGGGAAACAGCTTCGACAGGAAGATGAAACCAAACTCAAAGCACTCCTAATGGAATATCGTGACTGCCTAGCATAGTCATACAAAGAGATGAAAGGAATTTCAGAAGACGTGGCAGTACACATGATACCTATAAGGGAAGGTGCTCACCCTAAGGTATGTGGACCTTATCGCACAAATCCTAAGTATGGCACCATGGTTTATGACAAGCTAGAAAAACTCCTAGATGTCGGATTCATCTACGAGATAGAGCACACTCATTGGGTTTCACCCATCATCATTGTGCCTAAACGCAGCAAGAAGCTCAGAATATGCACAAACTTAAAGAATGTAAATGCCGCCACAATTAGGGATCACTATCCCCTACCCTTAATAGAAACAGTGTTGGAAAAGGTGGCAGCAGGCTCCGAAATATATAGGTTCTTGAATGGCTTCAGTGGCTATAATCAAGTGCAAATTGCTCCTAAAGACCAATCAAAAACAGCATTTGCTACAAAATGGGGTATTTTTATATATAGAGTCATGCCATTCGGCCTTTTTAATGCCTCGACCACATTCCAACTAGTCATGTTCACAGCTTTCAAGTCATTTTTGAATAAGTTTTTACAGGTGTTCTTGGAGTATTTGTGCATCCATTCAAACAAAAAAGACCACTTCAAATGTCTTGAAGTAGTACTAATCAAATGCAGGGAGTATGGCATCTCCCTAAATCCAACAAAATGCTAGTTCATGGTCACTCATAGAGTTGTTTTGGGACACATCGTTTCTCAACATGGGATTGCAACGACTGACATGGACAAAATCAAAATCATCATGGAATTGCCTCCTCCTACAAATTCCAAAGGTGTATAGGTCTTATGGGACATGCCGGCTATTATAGAAGATTTATATTGCGGTATGCCATGATAGCTAGACCACTTTACAAATTATTAGTGGAATTCTTAGGGACAGAAGAATGCGACCAAGCCTTTGAGCTTTTAAAGTGGCGCTTAATCACAGCACCCATCTTGATATCTCCCAACTGGGATATTGATTTTCATGTTCATATGGATGGATCCAAGTATGCAAATGGGAGTGTGCTTTGTCAACCTGGTGAACATAAGAAATACTACCCATTCTACTTTGCCAGTTGACAACTCAATGATGCAAGGTCAACTATACCACCATAGAAAGAGAAGCCCTAGCAATGGTGTATAGTGTTAAGAAATTTTGGCACTATCTACTAGCAAATGAATTTGTCTTCTACACCGACCATCAAGCATTGCTTTATCTTGTGAACTGTTTGTGTACAACAGGAAGAATAACCAGATGGCTCCTCTTGCTTCAAGAATTCAACTTCAAAATAGTGGTCCACAAAGGTGCCCAACACTACATTGATGATCACATGTCTCGTGTTAAGTCAGGAGAAGAAGCCACTGGAGTAGAAGATGACTTACTAGATGCCACACTATTTCAAATAGATCCTGTTCCAAAGTGGTGTGGAGATATCATTGGGTACTTAATGGTAGGAAGACCACCCCCTGAAATGAAAGCAGTAGATGCCAGCAAACTAATTCTAAAGGCTGCACCCTATCAATTCATTGCAAAAGACAACTGTACAAGATGCCCTGAGTGAAGTCCATGAAGGCATTGCAGGAGGACACTTCCAAGGGAAAGCCACAGCAAGAAAAGTCTTCCTCGCAGGCTACTGGTGGCCAACACTGTGGGCAAATGCCTATGAATATGTAAAAGGCTGTGATGTATGCCAACAGACTCCTAAACCACAACACAAAGGCTTCAATCCCCTAACAACAATTGTTGCACAAAAACCATTTGAAAAATGGGGGATTGACTATGTGGGTCCCATCCATCCAGCAGCAAAAGGAACACAGGCATGCTACATCATTGTGGCCACCACTGATTACTTTACAAAATGGGCTGAAGCTAAAGCAGTCAAAAGCATAGCAAGATTCTTATATGAAAATATGATCACCCAATTCGGATGCCCCATTGGAATTGTGTCGGATAGAGGCACACATTTTGTCAATGACGTAATCCAAGAACTCTTATTTGGCTTTATGGTAATCCATATAAAAAGCACATCCTACGACTACCCCCAAGGGAATGGACAGGCCGAATCCACCAACAAAATATTATGCATTATCCTCACCAAGGTAGTAGAACCACAACGTTCTGATTGGGCAGAGAAACTGAATGTAGCCTTATGGGCATATAGAACCACACTCAAGGTCAGTACAGGGAACATACATTTTCAATTGGTGTACAGCCTTGAAGCTATGGTCCCACTAGAATTTGTAATACCAAGCCTACGCATAGCAGTACAGGAACGCATGGGAGATCATGAATCCTTGAAAGAAAGACTCTATCAGTTGGAGAAGCATACAGAGACAAGACTAGTCGCCTACCATGCCATGACAATAGAAAAATGCAGAAGAAAGGCATGGTTTGATAGAAATCTTAAAGCTAAAGACATCAAGGAAGGTGACTTGGTCGTGTTATACAATGCCAAAGTACACAAGGGGAAACTAAAGTATCTAGATCAAGGACCCAACCGAGTAAGAAAGATGAATCCCATCAGAGCTATGCTGCTAGAAACATTGGGTGGCAACACAACAATAAATGGGAGCCGACTGAAGCACTACTACTTCAACACGCAAGCCCTCCTTGACAAAAACAAAGATTTGGGAAACCAAGTCTTCCTTAGTTAGGATTAGATTGTATCACGAGCACTCACTTGCATATGTACGTCTTCGCACATATAGGTAGCATCAATCAATTTTAACTTAGGGCTCAGAAGTGATGCCTGAGTTCTAGCTGCCCTATGAAATCCCAGCAACAAAAAAGAAAGCATATAGTTGGTCCTTACCTAGCTACTAGGTCACGTGCACTCACATGCTTTCGCTTAGACACATAGATGATTGCATGAATAATTGTGCCACACACTTTCATTCCACACTCTCAAAGCATGTATAAAAATAAGATCTCTCACAAACACACACAAAGGTCATACATGCATGCCAACTAATCTAATGATCAATGGTACACCACATGCACATGGATGCAGGCTCAGAAAAAATGCCGCCACTAAAGAGGATGCGCAGAAAGAGTCCACCGCCTCAACCATGAGACGCCATTCAAAGTTCTCAACCATCTACATCCTCTCAACTACGGCGACCATAGGCATTTGTGGTCCAGAGCAATAGCTCCGAGGACAATTCAGTGCATGACCAAGAAGAACAAATGCCACCACACTCACCACCGGCCTACACAACCATTGACGGGGCCCAGTCACTGGAACTTGTTTGGCCACCTACATCAACTTATGCTCTTTCCCAAGAAGCAACATCTTACTTAAATCAAAGTAGTCTAGGAAGTTTGCATGAGAGCCTAAAATCCTTGGAGGATAGTCCTACAATGACCACATACATCCAGGACTTTCTCCATTCTTACCACTGCATCAATGCACAGGTTGGCAAAAGTACGGTACCATCACTATACATCAGAGCCCACTCAGCATTATCCTTAATAGTACAGTCATTCAAAGGGCTTTCTCACTCCCAACACAAGGTGCCAAATACCCTACATGACTTGTCGATGCAAAATGTCTCAAAGTACAACCTCTCCTCACCAAGGGCACACTGTTCCATAGAGACGGCATATTACTTCGCACCATCCTTAAACCTCGCCTCAAGGAAGCAGCACAATTCCTATCCACAATCCTAGGGGTTAAGTGCAGCAAGAATCAATCCCTTCTACTCCGCACATTTGTTTTGCTGAGTAAGAACCTAAAGCAAGACTATTGAACCCAGCACTTAATCATCTTCTTTACAAAGAAACTAGATGGTTCATCAGGCCAGAAATGTAAAATTCCACACTTATTAGCTATAATCATCAAAACAGAGCTACAAGAATGAGAAATGACTCTACCTTAGTCACCAAAACCAATTGAGGAGTTGGACATACCCTTCTCACCAGTATGGGAACCATCACCAACTTCTCCTACTATCGCATTGGTAGTGCAGATGCCTTAGAAGAAAAACCTATTCTAGAGGTCGAAATTGAGGAATTGCCCCACAAGATGCTACAGCTCGATCCACAACTACAAGCAATATATCTCCAACAACAGCAGCAACCAGAGCCTAAGGAAAGATTGGCACCAGAGCCTGAGGAAAGATCGGCACTAGAGCCTGAGGCTACATCAGCACTAGAACCACCCATCGATGCCATGCCAATCGATGAGCCATAAGGGAGCTAGTGTTAGATCAACAATATGACTATTGTACACAAGTGACTGAAATACCATTGGAACAACCTCCCACAAGTACTACAGAATCATCAGGATGGCAACATGGGCACCACTTGTATCAGCAGTAGCAATATTGCCAGTCCTCATCACCATCTGTCATTCTCCAACATCAAGCTAGCCAAATGATCCAAATGTCAGAACTATTCACTAGCTTGGCCAAGGAAGAATATGCAAGAGAATTGGACAGACAGACTGCAACAGAAATCGAAGACCAATTCCAGGCAATCGCCATAGAGGTCAAGGAATTTTGGGTGCAAATAGATGAGAAGGAAGTAGAAGAAGTGTGCATGAACCAAGCTCTCCAAGCTCAAGAGAATGCAATGAGGGATGTGACCTCCAACCTCCACCAAAGTCAAACACAACTGATAGCAATAGTACAAGCATCGGCAATCCTACAGACCTACTATAAGTCCTTAACCTCTGCACATGCTCAGCAGATGGAGGTAGTGGCACAAGCTCGGTCGACTCACTCTAATTCACAAAGAAGAAGAGCTCCATAATTGCAAAGACAAGCTTGAAGACATGAAACAATCTTTGGCAGTACGTGCCTTCAGCATTGAGGAGCTTACAAGGGAATTCAAAATCTTAAAGGACCAACTTGCTACCACTAAAGAGGCCAGCACTTCACAAGCACAAGTCTTCCAATGGTCCAATACCACTAAAGGCATTCCTCAATAGGCAAAGGTCACCTTGCAAATGAGAAAGCTTAAGGAGGCATATACAACCATCTACCAGAAATACAAAGAAAAAATGAATGAGATGCACCCCAAAAGATAATCATCTCCAAGCTTGAACTCCAATTGCTAGTGCACAACAATGAGGCAATGGAAGACAACACCAATGAAGCCCCACTACAATGCACAACGGTGGTGTACCAAGAGCTTGTGGCTGCTCTACAAGTGGAAGATCACCTCAACGCACGTGTGCTTATCCAATAGAAGCAACTCCAACCGCCACAATGAATTGTCAACACTGCCAAGAACACAAGCAACCCCGAAATCAAGAGCACCAACTACAACAGAAACATGCACATGCACAACCCGATCCTCCCACAACAATCAATCCTAAACAAAGACACTAATCAACAAATATGCCAAAACAACTGAAAAATCTACACAAACAAACAACAAGAAAACAAATTTACTAACAAATTCCGGACTCATTCCCTTCCTATGGTTTTAAGTTCCTTTGTAGCAGTATTTTATGCTTTGTTTTCTTTGCCAAGTTTGGTATAATTGAAACCACATTGGTAGGAAGACAATCATCTATGACGATGCGTGCTTGTGGTTTGGATGTTTCACATGTATTGAATTGTAGTTTGAGGAATACTACACTGAGCATAATGATTCTTTGTAATGTGCATGTTGGTGTTGTGATGTTGATTATCAGCGGGCATAAGAGTGTGGATTCGTTTAGGCGTTATGATCATAGTGGTGATTGTCAAGTATAGGCAGCACTAGAAGTTTTGTCGAATCCTTATGATAGTAGTGGGAATTTGAGACAATACAGTAAGACGAGGGATTAATAGGATACTACCATGCCACAAGGATTTGCAATCGGTTGCAAAAAAAGAAATTTTAGATTCACATCGCTGCTATCCTCCACATGAAAATGCTTCTCGTATTGGCAAGGATTAAGAACCACATCCATTTCCCAAACCCGAACAAGAGGTCTATGATCCTCTTCCTTGTAATGCTTTAAGTCAAAAGCTTATAATTTGTCGAAAGCATTTTAGCATACCTAACACACAAACAACCAAAAAAAAATCAAAAAAGAAATCACAAACAACCAAAACTTGTAAAGACCACAACAAAAGTACATATTCTATGAAATCCCCCACAGAATTCGATCCAGCAGAGAAATCTTTTCGTTCGAGCATATAAAGCCCAACACCACCACACACACAAAATCGGCTCAAACAATAGAATGCCAAACACCTTTGCATGCCTCGAGGTGGTTATGCCGAAATCCACATCCTCCAAAATATTTCTATCTTGATCAACACCAATAGCAAAACTCTTCAACCAACATCTAGAACACCCCTGCTTGACCGACCGAGCCATAGCATCTAAAAGACGAAATACCATATCATTGAGAATGTTAAAAGGCACCTCTACAACACCAAAAACAACAACACAAACTTCTTTATCCTTGCAAAGAATCCTATCGAAACAACGATACATGTTCATCAAGCTCTCATCCACATAAAGCTTCCCATTGAGTTTCACAACTTGAAGGAAGAAAACTTGCAAAAGACTATTCAACTCCTTCAAATCCATGGTACAGAGCAATCTAAGGATTTCATTTTCCTCCACTCATCAAATCTCCTCCTCGCCCACTCATCCTTCATCAAACTACGTTTCTCGCCACCCCTAGACACCTCTGCCAACATATCCGCATCAACCTCCATAAAGGGAACTCCACCACCAGTGACAGACAACACACCAGAAGCCCCTATGCAATCTAGATCCATACCACTACCATCTTTCAAAGACAAAGCTAAAAGCACGGCATCTCCAACATCAGAAGACAATTCAAAAGACACATAATGATCAACCACCAAACCTCGAACTCAAACTGACTACCACATATGAAAACCCAGTAGCATAGCATCACGCATCGTAGAGTACTAGCAGTGCACCATCGTAGCATGACAAAGCAAGAGTGACCATGTAACCTCGGAGAGCAAGAACCACCAATTAAAGCTAGACAATAAAAGCCCCACGAGTCCACAACGTCCCCAAAACACATGCAACGAACCATTGGCAAACATGTGGCCCACTACCACTTAACCTGAGTTAACAATGAGATCATCTCATCATGACCCTCCACGTGGGGGAATGGACTGCAGTCGGTCATTTCAGGAAAGAAAGCGGCTTGGAAATGGCTCGACCATCGCTCGCCATTTTCGGGCCGCTTTCTTTCTCGGAATGGCCCCCTCGACCAATTCCCCTATCCATCATCCTCGTGTGTCCGAACCTTCTCGAACCTCCTCCACATGCAAGGTTCCTGAATAGATAGTCTCCTTTAGGTATATGAGTAGCATGACCCATCTACGATGGTTAGAGACCCACTCCATTGGGTCTCAATGTTGGAATTGTAGGATCTTTTCACTTCAAGGAAAACAATTTAATATTTTTTATATGAAGCTCAATATCTAAATGCTTGGTAGGGAATTCTAAAATTAGATCTATGTTAAGCCTTGTCATGGCTTTCAGTTGGGAAAAAAGTGTTTCGTAGCATTGCACATCTCTCTCTCTCTCTCTCTCTCTCTCTCTCTCTCTCTCTCTCTCTCTCTCCTCTATGTGTGTGTGTGTGTGTGTGTGTGTGTGTGTGTGTGTGTGTGTGTGTGTGTGTGTGTGTGTGTGTGTGTGTGTGTGTGTGTGTGTGAATATATTTTGTATGGAGCTACCCTTCCTCATTCTCTTCCCAACCTTGTGCTCTCCTAAATCCCCCCCCCCAAACCCTTGAACTACAAACCCACCTAGGGCAATGTGTGTGGTTGTATGTGCATGTGTGTAATATGTATTTGGTTGTGTGTGTCGCACTTGTCCCCCTATCCTAGGACCTCATGTCTATGTCTGTGTGCACAATATTAGCTAATATGATAGGTCTTCTAACAAAAGAAAAGTATATGTTGCTTTTGGATCCCTCTCATCCATTAGGTCCCCTTTTACCCACCGATTTCTCTCCCCCTTGGATAGTGTGTGTGTGTGTGTGTGTGTGTTTAGAATTCATTATCCCCTCAATAATTGAACCATACAATCAATTTAGTCATAGATTGGCCTTAAACTAAACAATTAGAATTTAAAAATAATTCAAATATGGAGATTTAAACATTTAAAAGAAATGAGATATAATTTTATTTCGAAGGTATTACAACCAAACAAGGTAGGTTTACAAAAGTGTAGAATCCATCTGGTAGTCCAAGCTCCGAGGTCAGGGTTCACTTACCTACCACCATCCAAGAAAAATGAGGTATTAGAATATCATCATTTCAAATGGGTAGACAAGTAATGCCTATATCCCTTGGCGTGTTATTGCTTTACCGAGGAAAGTAGACAACCGTCTAGATTCACAAGTAAATTTTTGAAAATACCATAAGTGCATAATGCAAAAGTAGCATCACATGTGACATGAGGGGTATTCCATAACCATAATTGATAGATCTTTCAAATTCTCATAAATAAATGAATAACCTCCTAAAGGACATTTTACCAGAATTACTAGAGATAAAAGAGCAAAATTGAAACCAGCCATGGGAACCACCACAAAAAATATTATTGAGGGGGGTAGTCCACACCCTTAAATTTAGGAAAAAAGTTAAATTTGCTTTTTATATAAAAACAAAAAAAAGGGGGATATTCCACACCATTGTAAATGAAAGAGAATTATCATAGAAAATTGGGACAAATTGTGCATGGGGGGTATTCCACAACCATAATGAGATGCAATGAGGGCGTGGTCCTTGCCATCATAAGCTAATTGAATTAAAAGAGTTAAATTAGTGGTACTCCACACCCTTCTTTCAAGGAACCAAAATTATTTTAAGAAAGTGAGTAGATCTTAATTACCATTATGTAACTAAATAGAAAAAAAGGAAATCTTAGAATTTATTAAAATTACTAATAATGCAATAATACTTTATTCTTAGGCCTATTTAATGTTTTTTCTTTTTATTTTGTAAGAAAATAAGCAACAAATCTTTGCATAGATCATTTTATGCTACAAAATTTCCATAAAGGAAATAAAGTCATTTACTTATTGTATGTATTTAATGGACACAGTAAAATATGAAAGAAAAATGAAGTAAATTTAATTATACTAAAAGGAAATAAAGTCATTTACTTATTGTATGTATTTAATGGACACAGTAAAATATGAAAGACAAAATGAAGTAAATTTAATTATACTAAAACAAAAGTAAAAGATCCTAGAGAAAACATTATGAGAAAAAGTACTATAAAGAAAAATTGGGGTACCACCATATAAGAGTACCTATATATATGGAAAAGGAAGGCATCTAAGATAATTCTCAAAGCATCGAACAGAATACAAATGACTAAACGAGACTAATCCACACAATTTAAATTTCTAAAAGAGTGCAACTGAAAGAGTTTTTTTGAAAAAAAAAACTAAAAGAAAGAGGGGGGCCAATCAGGACAACTAGACAAAGGTAAGATAGTCAACCATGAGGTTGACTAGGCAAAATGCATAGTGATAAATTTTTAGGTTAACAAACATAAAGGGAACAAGTCTACATGGCATGCAGCTACGTATCAACGAGATGCACAATATTAGACAAAAATCATGGAGCAAGGGAAGAGAACAGAGAAGCCGCCATGAATTGAGAAGCACAAATCTAATCGAAGGTGGGGGTACTGTGACACAGAATTTGGGGGCTTAATTCTAGTCACTTCTTAGAGTCAAAAGAACAAGAGGGAAAGGAAAATAGACGAATCAAATCAAGATAAAGATATAAACATCAAAGGTGAGATCATAGTTCAACATGGGAAAGAGGAAAGGTTGAGGGGAAGCATTGATTTCTACCAAGCGTTCGGCGCTGAATGTAAGGGAAAGCTTCTGTTGGAAGAAAATTTTCATACTAAGAACTACATGGATGGAAGTGAAGGGGCTGAATTGGTAGGGCTCATTCTGACGTATGGGGTTATTGGGTCGCATCATTTTGATAAAGCTCAACACAAGAGAACCCACAATTATTGGAAATAAAAATATAGCTATGATAGCATGGGAATAGCTCTTCCTTTGACCCTCAAAACCCAACACAAAGAACACATGCTTGTAGGGTTTGAAAAGACAAGAATGTTGACATATAGTCTCCATATAGTTCACGAAAAATGGAACAAGAGATGAGAAGTTAGAACCATTTTAGTAACAGACTCCAAAACTGTCCCAAATCCAAGTCTATCCTATTCTGCACACTGTAACATTTTCTCAATAAATCAAAACATGGAATTAAAGACATAAATGGATAGAGCTCAAAGAGACAAAGATTTTTATATAGGTTTCGACCAAAACGGAGTAGGGAGCAAAAAGTTATGACCATTTTACGATAGGGTGCCAAAACAGTCCAAGAGTGACTTGAGCAATATGAAAAGGCAATGATTTCTCTTACTGAAGGGGTTGCTTCCACAGTACATATTGGACTAAGGTCGCCCTAAAGGGTAGAGCATCCCCTTAGAACAGATCCCAAAACAAGCCATACATGAGCACCAACGAAGCTTCCGAGCGAAGAGGGAAAAAATATGAGAAAATGGAAAAAGAAGGGAAGATCTTGGTTCTAGAAGCCAGGAAAGCTTCCCAATGGGAGAGAACTACAAAGAAGAGAGGGGCTAAGGCTCAAGGAAAAGAAGAGGCATAGAAGGAGCTAGATACAAGGCAATGGCAAGGCTACAAGGAGAAAATGATATGCTTGAGAGACGGGACAGGCTTCTTTTATAGTGCAATTCTCACCTTCCTTCACCCTCTTACATTTGCTGGCAGTAGATTCTCTCACCTCTTCATGACATAAGGGCATGGGTCACCATCAATTGTCCTTTTAGGAGGATTTTGACAAGTGTCCCATCACAAGATGCTTCTTTATTCTTTTGAGTAGAAAAATCAATAGTCCTCCCACATGGAGCCCAAGAGGACCCTCCTCTTTTCCACATGTCAACATCCTCCACATTCCACATAAGAATTCTAGAAGGATTCCTTTTGACTCCACACTCCTCCACACTTTTCCACATGCCCTCCACATGCTCTCCATGTGCACTCCCTATTATTTTAGTACATTATTCAGCTGTGTAGGCTTTTGGCCCACTCTAAATATATGACTCATTTCTATTTCCCAATTACAAAGCAAATAATATATGTCCCAAACCATTCTGTCCCTATACCAAGGTATTTACATACCCGTGGTATTTACAATGATGCACTCCACTCATAATTACATTTGCAATCATTTTCACTAATTATTCTAATTAGTGTCAAACCCACATTAATGATTACATGAAATAAAGTAGTCGACATCAAAAGATTGTCAAGCCACAATGAGAGTAGCTGCTGCAAATAGCCGTCTCTCACCACCAACTTCTCCATCACGCTTCTTGGTTCTTTGTTTCCATGGCTAGCTTTTGTCACCTTGCGGGCCCACAAATCCTCCCACAAGTTTCAAAACAAAATATCATTTTTTGTTGTCACAGTACCAAGCAGACAAGCTAAGGACAGACCAAGTAGAGGTCTCATGAAGGAGGGCCACTAATCATATAGATGCTAGGAAGTACCACGAGAAGAGAAAAGGAGACGCAGGGAAGAAAGCATCACGGAGGTTGGCTAGTGTAAGGTGCGCCGTGAGACAAAAACCAGATCAGAAATATAAGAGGTAATCGTGACAAGAAAAAAGAGGGAAGATCATGATAAGTGATCACGACAAGAGAGAAAACATAAGACAAGTGGAGAGAAACGGAGGAGCAAGAAGGTATTGAGGGGAGCTAACAACTCCGGGCAAATGGTGAAGAGCACTAAGAGTAGAGGTGCGGCCAGGTCTAAAAGCCCAAGTGGTTTAAAGAGTAGAGGCAGCCAAAAGGGAGGTGTAAGCGATGGGAGGCAAGGGTGTGGAGTGCGAACTTAGCAAAGTAGTTGTAGAGATGGCTAGTGGAGACTAATATTTGTAGTGCCATGCAACGCAAAAGAGGTTGTACATGAGCCCATATCAGTCGAGCGCCACCCGCGATGTGCCATAGACCATAAGGAGTGGCAAGGCAACCATTACCACTGGTGGATAGCACACAAGTTCACGCAATGCAAGGGAGCACAAGGCACACTGTTGAAGGCAGCCAGCAAGCAAGGTAAGTATGCAAGAACATTACCCAAAGGGGTTGCGAATCAAGCGAAATGGACAAAGCACCTGAGTATGATGCGATGAAGTTTGACAGTAGATCCAAGAGAGTGAGGAGCAACAATTGGACTACACTTGGAGACGTTGAACAGTGGCAAAGGTCAAGCAATCAGAGAGCTAAGAGCACGAGAAGGAAGGAGTGATCAAAGTACTAAGAAAGGAAGCTAAGAGTCTAAGTGGGAGAGGAGGCAAGAGAGAAGTAGGTGATGAAGAAGTAAAGATGAAGGAAGGCGAAAGGAGTAGTCTAAGCAAGCCAGTGAAGATAAGAAGTGGAGTAACGACATACTAAGAACAATGGCAATGGAGAAAACGTAAGAGGTGGCAAGCAGTGGAGCAAATAGTTAGGTGGAGATAGGGTTGGTTAGGTAAGTACAAGGTTAGTTAATAAAAGGGGTTCGGGAACTAGGCATGCATATTAGAAAAATTGAAAGAAAAATAAACTGTGTACCATTGTAGCTTGTCTCAAATTAGACTAAAATGATAACCATTAACTTAATTAAGAAAATCCACAAATAAAAAAGAAGAAATTAAAAGGTTGCGAGGATAAGATTTAAGTATGTAAAGAAAAGCCGAGAATAAGGAGAACATAATAGAACTAGTTCAAGGAAAAATGAGATAAAATGAAATTAATTGTGAGTGAGTAAGGGCGATGAGTTTCTTATGTGTGTGTAAGTGAGAGGGTATGCATTACACCTACCATCCCAATAGTGTGAGGTAATTAAAAAAACTAGAAAATGTAGGGCTATGTGTGTGTTGTTATTGTCAGGTGGGGTTGTTTTAAAAAAGGGGGATTCTGAGAGAGGAATGTGTGTGTGTGTGTGCACGCGCGTGTGTGTAAAAATAAGAAAACTATTAAGCAATATTAATGTGTGTGTGTGTGTGTGTGTCCCTTGGTGTGTATTTGTGTGTGCATGGGCCCCCTCTCTCTTCCTAACCTTGTGTGTCCCTTCCTCCTAGATCCCCACAATGTGGATCTGTGTGTGTGACCCCCCTCTCTATTTGTAACATTGTGCTTTGCTTTCTCCTAGATCCCCATGATGTGTATTTGTGTGTATGATCCCCCTCTCTCCTTGTAACATTGTGCTTGGCTTTCTCCTAGATTCCCCCAAAGAAAAAGTCCTCTCGTCCCCCTCAAGCAATGTGTGTATTGTACCTATTTGGATGTTCATTTCCCTTACCCCTAGGTTTTGAGTCATTGATTAATGGGTTTCAAGTTCTCTATGAATTTTCAAGCATAAGATGGTTGTATACTTTCCTCTTAGACTTCTAGCATGATGTTTTGCTTTTTAAACTTTGATTATATCGATTAGATTTGTCTATGAAGGTCTACACACTCTTATGATTCATTATAATTAAGATTTTTACTTGCCATTTCGAGACCTATACCCCGATACTTGCACATTGTGCCTTGCTTCAATTTCAAGACAATTTTTTCTTTGCCCCTTGAGAATCAATATTTTAGCTACTCCCGAGCTTTTCCCATTAGGCATCTAGTCTATTCCTAATTGGGGAATTCAAAGATATTGGACCATATTCAAGGGACTCAACCATGAAACGTCCTAAGATGCAAAAGTTTGATCGATTCGACACCTTAGCTAGAGTTTGACATAGACACTACACACAACTTGTATACACATCAAGCAGATTTTATAGATTCTCAAATTTTGTGTAATTTAGCTTTGGAAGATGAAGTATGTGATGCTTGGTTCAATAGGCAAGCACCATTTGGTATGGATGTTGAGGTTGAACCTGGGAGTTATAAGGATGCCATCATAGATCTCTCTCTCTCTCTCTCTCTCTCTCTCTCTCCCCCTCCCCTTAAGCTTTGGCTCGCTTGATAGATCAAGTCTCCAGAAATTCATTATAAATGCCCTCTTGAACACAAACTTTGGAACCTGCAATGCAAACTTGGCTTGGGTCTTGCCTATGTAATGCTAGGGCCTGATTTGAGAAATTTCATGAACATCTCATGGCATTGATTTTTTATCTACTCAGAGGGTTCCTTTGCCAGTATTCTATACCTGCTCCATTTCTTATGAAAACATAGCCACTCATGATCTTTTCACTCATCATATAGTTTTGTAGAATGAGGATGAGACCACATAAGTGATGCAAATCCTAAATTATCATGCATCAATTCCTATTTTGCTGATAATATCCTCAAGAAGCCTCCATCCCCAAATTTTACATTTGGTGGTTATATGGAGGAGTGATGGGTAGGTACCCTACTTCAAAATATAAATGCAATAAGGAAGATCAATGAGGCACACAAAATCAGAGGATGTCATTGGATTGGGACAACTCATATAAATGGTCGCTTTGTGTGCATAATTATCTCCAATACTTGGGGTCATGCTTTCCTCCTTTCTAGCTCAAGTCCCTCACATTTGCATGAGACTTCATATACATTGCAAATGAAGTGTAGCCATTGATGCAAATTCTAGTTGGTCTATAGAATGCTTGTGAGCTCGCATCGGACCAAGAGAAGGTTGGGTTGTTGTAGCATCTCTCGATAGCAACAATAGCACCTCCTTCCAACTTATAGCCTTCTTACGTTCTCATCCACTGAAATGCATCAAGTCCTCTACCAATTTCATTCCTCTCTAAGAGACTTGATTATCAATAGGAGATCATTGGGCAGTTTAACAAATTTTCCTTTCCCAAATTAAGTTCAACACTAATAACGGATATCACACTTTTGACAGTATAGAGCTCTGGCTTGTTGGCGAGGCACTCCTTGACACAACCAAAGGGCAAACAGATGCCAATGATGCTGCAAGATAGGGCTATATGGGCAACAAAAGCAACTCTATCAAGGGAAGGCCATTTTTTAAGGAGGGTGGTAGTGGTGATTATAGGGGGAGGGAGGGGAGGGAGGGGAGGGACAAGAGCCATGGGGGGGAAGGGAGAGGTGTCGAAGGGGTAGATGGGGGGAGTGAGTAGATCAAAGAGGTGTGCCATCACCATTGCCACCTAGCTTAGGCTTTCTCTTTACTATCAAGCACTCTTCTATAGACTTCTTCTTAGATTCTTCTTCAAATGGATGGAAGCGGATGTGGGTGGAAATTTCATATTCAAAACTCGTTTGAATTGACAACTCAAAGAATGGCAAATAAAAGCTCTATTTTCAAAGAAATTTGCTCCTAAAAATTCTTTAAAGTAATATCCCTTTGCTTCCAAACAATTCTCCTCTTGCCATGTGGAGCCCTACTTTGTCTAGCACATGGAAATCTACTCTGCCTAATTAACACACATCATGTTCAAAATGTGTGTGTGTGTGTGTGTGTGTGTGTGTGTGTGTGTGTGTGTGTGAGAGAGAGAGAGAGAGAGACTCCCACATGGTAGGAGGGGAGATATATATATATATATATATCATTAATATTTATAGTTTTAAATATTTACATATAAAGATAGTTATTTAAAACACACACACACACAGTGTCTGTGTGTGTGTGTGTGTGTGGAACATAAATATCTTTATATGTAAATATTTAAACTATAAATATTAATTTTATATATATATATATATATATCCCCTCCTACCATGTGGCACTCTCTCTCTCTCTCTCTCTCTCTCTCTCTCTCTCTCTCTCTCTCTCTCTCATGCCCAATTCTCCCAGTTTGACAGGCCCATGCCCTCAGTCGACTACTCTATCATCGCAAGCTGGTCAAAGCTGTAGGTTGGTCAAAGGTCAGAGTTGGAGCGGGTAGGAGGAAGTCCTCGTACAATGACATGTGGCATCTATGGAACCATGATCGTGCTGCACTGATGTTGCACTATAATCTGGAGCCCTGTGTTGAAACACATGGCGGCCTCACAACTGGGCAGACCCCGCATCTACCCTCTCTTCGCCACAACAGATAGTGGCCCACTCACCCCATCATGCCCGTAGCTATGGCAACGCATTTATTGGCCCTTCCATCTGCCCACCACCCTATGCACATTCAACCTTGCCCTCTTTACTTAATAAATCTCATTAACCTAAGCCTCTCTTCTCTGCCCCCAGCCTCTCCCTTCGCCTCTCCTTCTCTGCCCCTCGCCCTTCGCCTCTCCTCCCCCTCTGCCTCTCCTTTGCCTTGCATCTTCTCCCCCTTCCGCCCTTCCTCTCCCACTCGCTCTCCCCTTCACCTCTCCTTCTCCCCCCTGCGCCCTCCCTCTACCCTTCTCGGCCCTCAGCCTCTCATTCTCCACCTTGCCTTCTCATGTGCTCCACTCGCTCAACCTCTCACCTCCCTCAACTCTCTAGCTTCCTCACCCATCTCTCTCAACTCTCTCTCTCTCTCTCTCCCCCCCCCCCCTCGCTCAACTCCCTCTCTCAACCCAGCCATCTCTCCCCTCCCTCAACTCTCTCTTTGCCTCTGTCTACCTCACTCTCCTTAACCAATCCCCCTTCCATTCCTCCTTTCTTCACTGGGAGGCTTTCATAGCCCCCCTTCTCCCCGGTATTTATACTAGCTGCAGGAAGCTTCTCGAAGAAGCTACCAACTGGAGCGGCTTCTAGAATCGAAGCTTCTCGATTTTAGTTGGGCCCAAATTGAACCCTATTAGAATAGAAAGATATGAGAGGACGTCAATAATAGTTAGCTTCTTCAAAGTGCTAAAAATATGTTGCTTCCTAGCAATCTCTTTTCTATGTTGCAGAAATGAAGTATCAACGGAAGCAGAAGCTCACGGGAAGAAGAAAACAGCAGAAGCACATGTAGTTGGTTCGAGCAAGCAGTACTCGTAAGAGGAGAAACACAGCTACTATGCAACACACAACAAAGATTTCAGGCTCGACGATGGCACGAGGAGGGAAGGAAGTTGATTTGCAGTTGCCTGTGGACATGATCAACCGTATCCTTTCTCGGCTGCCTCTTCTTGCACTGATTCGCTCGCGCCTGGTGTGCAAGAACTGGAGCTCCAAGATTTTCTCCGATCCCCTCTTCCTCCATCTTTATAGGCAAAACCCCAACTTTGGGAATCCTTGGCTCATGATGTGCTATCTCTCACACGATTTTGAAGGCTTCGCAACATTTGATCCCTTGGCCAAGACCCGGTCTCGAATGCCCTTTTCTTTGAAACTGTCTAACGGCGTGAGGGGTTACATGTGTGCCGCCTCGAGCAGGCTCTTTTGTTTGTTGCATGAGTGGAAGAGACCCCCAATGAAAGGCTTGGTTGTGGGCAACCCATTAACCCGTTACCCTCGCTTTAGCTTCCAAAAGGAACCATGCATCTATCGTATCCATATCTGGTGGCCATGACTACAGATATGGCAGCAGGAACGTACAAAGTGTTTGTATTCGTCTACCTTTGCTTTGACAGCAATCTCCCCTTTGTATATGATTCTAGCATTGGCATATGGCAGGAGAGGAGCTTGATAATATTGACTACATTTTACTCTCCTTCAAAATGCATGGTTAGCGATGGCACCTTGTTTGCTCTTTCTACTCGTGAGATTTCCCTCTTCTCTTACAATCTGGAAGCACATTCTTGGACGGAATATAAGTTCAGACCTCCCCATTTGCTTATGCTTCCAAAACGTTTTGAGCCCCAATGATATGTTGCAAGCCTCCCAGCGATGGTGCATAGGACCCGATTGCGTGTTTATAAGTGACAGTATTTTCCATATGTGACTGATTTTGGAAGGGAGCTCGAAAATGCTCGAGTACAATGTGGACTCCAGACAGTGGAGCTTGCAGCCTAGTTGCCCAAGTGAAGATGTTGTTCATTATGGAAGGACGGTCATTTACGCTCCTTTGATCTGAACATTTTCAATATAGCTACGCAGTTATGGAAATTATATTTTCTGATATATCTTTCTTTGGACATTATTATTTTAGTCAAGTGTGACTATGGCAAAGTACTCCATAGAAGCGCACCGGACGCGACGGGGGTCCTAGTGGATACTTTGTGTGGTTAGTTGGGGGCACCTAACTAGCTTGTGTTTTGCCATGCTAGATGATCGGTATTGTGGGTGATTCCATGTTAATACTGATGTCGCTAGTGTTATTGGTGTTGTGCTTGATTATTGTGCTTTGAGCATGGTTATGTTGGGATCGGTTGATTCGGTGATTCATTCAATCGATTGTTAATAACTAATGTAATTGGTGGCTTGAGTACAGGTGATGGAACTCATAGCGAGGATTGGAGTTAGTGCGAGAGTACTGATCGAGGTGTCACACAGCGCATTATGTATGGCCATGGGCCAATTTTGTATTTACTTTATTATTGCAAGTTTGAGCAATATATTTTGTAGTGGACATAATTCATTTTTTGGGCCCTAAGATGGCTATGTAAAGCAAATCCCTCATTTTGAAAGAGAGGGATATTTTGGCTCCTTGGTGCTTTTTATGAAAGATCATAAATACTCTAGATGAGGAAGCGTGAGCCACTCATCTAGGGGGGGAGATTGTACCCAGTCTGCTATCGCTTTCATGGTGTGATTGTGTTCTTCTCCAATTGATTAAGTGGACTTTGTGCGTGAAAGAAATACCTTTTGGTTTTAGTGGTATCAGAGCTTTGGTATGCTCTAAGGTTTGGAGAGGGGAAGCTGTCTCTTAAATTGTGCAGAGAGAATTCAAGGAATCAAGGATGTGTGAAAAGTGGCACGTTTAAAAAGTACACAGTTTGTGAGAAACGAGAAGTTCTCTACGGATATAATAGCTTTGCCACCACCTAAAAAGGAGCTAATCGTAAATTATGGGGGCAATACAGGATGGATTTATCGAGATCTATATCTAAGGTCACGGATCTTTTTAAAAAAAAGAAGAGAATTGTGTGATAAGAGGTCTTTTGAGTGGTCTATCTTGGAAAGAGAAGCCTGCTATCTGCAAACCTTCAATCGTCGCTGTAGTATTAGCTACCATGCTGCTCACCTATAGACTGCAACACAGGTCATGAATTACCTTCCTCTCTACCTCGGGCATCAAAAAACTCAACCCATCATCTCTAGCCCTCCGTGACCCATGCCAACCAGCGATCGTGCAGTCAACAGTCTCTAGAGACCTTGGGACTTAGGAGTCTCCCTCTGCACGAGCCCGTCCGCGGAGTGTAGAGTCTGACACCTTTAGCCATCGGTAGCCTCTACACACATGACACAGTGTAGTCGTGCTGCCTCAGAGGGTGTCAGAGCCTCCAATTATTTTAGTAGTCCTCGTTGAAGTTCTTTGGGAGTCTCTCTCACACTCTGCCCATGCACTCGCGATAGTCCGCACCAACAAAGAGCAGTCTCTACAAGCTGCCGTTGCCGTCATTTCGAAGTCCTACAATAGATACACTTCATGGATGCACGGGGAACTCTGCCATCACGGACTCCAGAACACCGTCGTGACTCGCATGCACTGTGCACTGTGTTTTAGACTCTGGGGATAGCCATCCACAGCGCGGCTGAGCAGGGTATAAGGCTCAAAGGCCTCATTGTTATTTTATTTATTATTTTAAAAAAAAGGAAAAAAAACAAGAGAGAAGTTTTAAAACCCTCCTAAGGGAATCAAAGGATCACAAAAGAACCTTAAAGGGGATCTCTCAAAAGGCAACATTTTAGCAACATGCAATACCCAAAGTGCGAGGCCACTCCACTGACCAATAAAGGTGTACAAAAAAGAAGAAGAAGGTAAAGCAAAATCTCAGAAGCTCGAATCAAGAAGGCGATTGGAACCACAAAATCACCGTGCAATTAATTGGAGATCGAGCAAGCGCATAGACGACTACGAGCGACATCATCGGTCACATATCTCCCACTCTAGTCCTTTCTACCTGTGATCAAAGAGCGAGATAAGTGATTTCTTTTGCTTTATACACTTAGTATCTCCTGCCATCCGTTGTCTTACTATATACTTGAATCACATTTTTATTTCATCCGTTTAATTCTCATACACTTAATATCCTTATTTCCCTCCGTTTTGCTTTATTTGTATTTATCGCATTATCATGGCACATTAGCCACAACCATCCATGCTCCAAGAGAAGTTAGATGCACTTCAGGCACAGTTGGCCAATGAGTGTGAGCATAGGGAGAGATTGGAAAAGAAAATCAATGGTAAGAAAAGAAAGTGGCATTCATTTGACGATGATTTCGACGATGATACTACTATCAGGATAGTCAAAGCCACACTGAGAGCACAAAATTTGAGGAAGAAGAGTACGATAAGTAGAAAAGCTTTCTCATTTCAAAATTTCGATGGAAAGAAAGAAGCACGCACTGTCTTGTCTTGGATCAGTCAGCTAGATGATTATTTTTCAGGGGAGAAATTTTCTGAAAAAGACAAGATTAAATGTGTTGCAAATCATTTAGTAGAGAGTGCTACAATTTGGTGGAACATCACTAAGCACAGTAAAAGGCGATCAAAATCTTGGAAGTCTTTTCAAAAGATCATCAAGAGAGATTTTCTTCCCTCACATTTCAAAGCAAAAGCTAGACAACAGTGGGATACTTTCAGGCAATTCGATAAGGAAATGATCTCCAAATATATTGATAGATTTTTGGCAAACGTTGATCCTATTACAGTCCTTAGAGAAAGTTAATGAGCGAGATCAACGCAGGAAGTATGTGGCAGGTCTAAAGTCTAAGTTGAGAGCCGAGATTAACATGTTTCATCCTCGCTCACTGAGCTCTACAATTTCTCTTGCAATGAATTGTGAAAGGAAGAATGTGATCCCAAAAGAAGGGAAAGATTCAGAATGGCATGTACCCTTCCATAAGAAAAAGAGATTTGATAAAAAGCCCTTCTTTAAATCTAAAAATGGTTTTGTTCCAATGAAGACAAATCCTTCTTCGAAGCCGAATGGTGGAAATTTTCCAAAGAAAGAAATAAGGTGTTTCAAGTGCAACAAAGTGGGACACATAGCCACTGAGTGTCTCAAAAGAAAGAAGACCCTGACGGTGAAAGTGCACATGATTGACGATGAAGCAGCCAAGCAAGAGGGAGGTAAGTATATTTGAGCCCTGAATTTCCCTTGGTTGGCCAAAGGGGCTCCTTGTATTGCTAAGAGATTGCTAATGTCCTTGGTTGGATGGATTTGGTGGTGTAGGTAGTGTAAGAGGTGGCCTTGGTTGGTACATTGACTTAGGCATGACCTTCGCATAATAGCACTCTAAGGTCTCATGATTTCCCATCATGCACAATGATTGTAATAGAGTGTAGGCCTTGCCTAAGGTGAGGGCACTCATTGGTTGGATGATTTCTCATGTAAATGCCACACAACACGTTATCACACCTTAGAAAATGCATACATGATTGTAAAATTCCTTCCCATGGACATGCCTCTAACCTAGTGCCAAAAAGTTCCATTAAGCTGATAAAGAATTCATTCAAAATAATTTCCTTCAAGGTAGGGAGGCCCTCATCAATGGGAATGCTAGGATAGGGGGATTCCACTTTGAAAGAAAATACAATGCACTCCTATGGTAAATTCAATTCAAAAATATCTTTGAGTAGTGTGAAAGAGTCTTGGAGGTGTTTCTTTTATTTCAAAAGCACAGGTACGAGTTGATGAGAAAACCAAGATGAAGCATGATTATAAGATGTACCATGTTAACTATAGTATCAAAATTTGTGAACCCCATGTTGAGCCCATAATCTACCATTAAGACCACTAAGCCTTGCTAGATGTTGAACAATCTGATGTGGCTGCATGGATGATCAAGGTATAGTCACTAGGTAGCTATGAGCTTAGTGCAATTTCACCCACCTACCATTGATGCGTTTTGAGATAACTTGGCCTTAGAATTTTGATATTTGGAATGTCCCATTGTCAACACCTCAATAAGTTTATGTGGCCCATTCCATTCAAGCTAGAAATTGGTTTTATGGTACCAAACTTTGCATTATACAATAGGAAAAGCAGTCCCTTCTTTAAATGCTTGGGCACAATGTGCTGGTCATGCCAAGATTTCCTGCAACATTGAATCACTTGTTGAGAACAAGTTGCTTAGAGTCGAACCTTGTCTAGCTCAACAAGTTGGTGTAACCATTTCTAAATATCCCCTTGCTCACCAAGATGATGTTTAGCTAGCAACCTATAATTTGAAACCAAAAATGGTCATGATACTACTTCTTCCAAACCAAATGCCACACAAAAAGGAAAGAGATTAGTCATAACCTTGTAAGTTATGCTATTGCCCATAATGTTGCATGTAGCTTGGTGCCCCAATTGAACAAATATGGAGAGAGGAGAGGAGAAGAGTGGAGATGAGGAGAGAGGGCAAAGTTAGAGAACACACCACAAATGACTTAACTATGCACTACATTCAGTTGAAAATAAAGAATATATACAAACCCCCTTACGGTTAGGGTGAGGGTTAGGGTTTTCAACCCTTTCCTTTTTAGCACTCTATGTGTTGGTGCTATGCACATATGATAACACGTGATGTTGAGATGGATCTCAACACCTTCCCTCAAGATCAACATCATGAAGTAGGCCTTCCCTCAAGATGATGACTTTGGGGAATTGAATAAGGACTTAGCATTACATTCCATCACACTCCTCAAATGGGAATTTCCTTCCTCTACGTCAAACCAAGAGCTTGTCGGTGCTTCTCAAAAAGCTCTTTCCCAAGTGGTTTGGTAGAGACATCACAACATTCTCTTTGCTATCACAATGTTGCTTTGTGATGTCACCAAGTAACACTCTTTCTCTGATGAAGTGCCCTTTAACATCAATGTACTTTATACTGGATTCTTGGCTACGCTGAGGCGATTGATTATCACAGTACTATAGTGTTGTTGGCTTTGTTTCATCAAAGTAATCTATTTTAGACAATAGTCTTCTGAGGCATATAGCCTCACATGCACCTATTGTGAGTGCCCTATATTCTAATTCTATTGAAGATAAACAAACACTTGGATGTTTATTTGAAAACCATGATATAGCACCTTGACCAAGAAAAAATGCATATCCTTGTGTGGATCTTCTAGTCTCATGATCTCCTGCATAGTCACTATGATAGTATCCATGCAACCTTGGATGACTTCCTCTGTATTCAATCCCAAACCGCCGTCTTGTACCTCTGATGTATCTCAAGACTCTCTTGGCTGCATTCCAATGAGATTGTTTTGGATTTGCAAATGAACTTAGTGCATAACCAATATCTAGCCTCGTGAGATATATAAGAGATACAATTAGTTACCAATTGTACCTGTCATTGACCATAGGCTTCCCTGGATATTTGGAAAGTTTTGAACTCTATTCCATGGGAGTGGCTGCAATCTTGCAATATGTCATATGAAACATCTTCAAGAGACTATCCACATATTTTGTGGCTCCTAAAGGTGCTGTATGAGTCTCTCCAAAACTCAATACCATGACAATAGTGCATGACTCTAAGATCTTTCATGTCAAACTCTGTAGATAAGTCTTGTTCAATCTTGCTGATGCTATCATTGCTTTGTGTCACTATCGGCGGATCATCTACATACAAAAGTGTTAATAGTAATGTTCCCCTTGAACTTAATAGTAGAGAGTATTATCTGCATTAGACTTCCTGTATCCCAGATTAGGAAATACTTGTTGATTCTACTATATCAACTTCTAGGTGCTTTCTTTAAATCATAGAGACTTTTCTTGACATGGCATTGAACCTGATGCTCTTTCCTTCATTCAACATAACCTGGTGGTTGTTTCATGAAGAATTCCTCATCTAGGTAGCCATTGAGAAAAGCATCTTTGACATCTAGCTAATACACATTCCATCTGCTGAGTGTCACTTGGAATCCATCTTTGCTACTGGAGCATAAGTCTCATCATAATCTTGACCATATTGTTGTGCAAATCCTTTTGCAACTAGTCTGGCTTTGTATCTTTTAATGATTCCATATGGATTGTACTTCACTATTTGTTTGCTATGGCCTTATTTCCTGGTGAAAGGTTGCATAATACCCAAGAATTGTTTTTGTACAAAGCTTTCATTTCTTCATTCATAGCAGTTTTCCATTCTGGCTTGTCAACTGTGTCTTCTGTGGGGGTTAAAGGTCACTGTGCCTTTACCCCGGTTATGTACAATACTCAAACATATATATAAATGAATGAAAAAGAAGATTAGGGTGGTTTTGCACCCACCAAAACTTGTGTGGCTCTCTGTCTCTCTCTCCTTCTTCCGTTCTTGCTTTCGTTGAGAGCACTCTCAACTGGTATCAAAGCCCGGGTGATCTAGTTAAGCGTGTGTGAATGCTTGAAGCTCAGCAGCTCTGTGGGAGGAAGGAGAAGCTTTGTGGGAAGCTTTGTGGGTGACTTTACTTGCATCCGAGTGTGCAGAGACCTTGGAGGAACCTTTGTAAAAGTCACTTTGGTTTTGCGAAGTGGTTTTGAGAGCCTGTTAAGTGTTTTCAAAGAAAAAGTCGTTTTTTGAGCTTTTCCCTATTTCGTTCGATGACAGAGACTCTGTATTGACTTGTAGAGGCAACTATTGCTTGCTTTTGGTGTCCACTTCACGTCAGGATCTTGGAAACACCTTCATTCTTGAATCTGGGATCATTTCATTGGATTTTTGACTCACTGTGTCAGTTTCTGCGTTTTTTGCCCGGGTGTTGGAACTCAAGTTTGGAGCAACCATTTGTAGATCTGTCAGTTCCGGTGGACTCAGGAGTCCTAAAACTTCTATGTTGCTCATCATTCGCACTCCGGTGGAGTTTACAAATAGCTCTATTTCCAAAAACGTTTTTCAGTCCGTGTGTTGGACCTAGTGATTGAGACCACGGTTTCCAAAACCGTCTGTCCCATTGCGTTCCGGACGCCCAAAAACCCCTACCTGTCAGTTCTTGTGCAATTCGGTGGAGGATTTTCAGAGTTATAGATCTCTGTGTATTTGATTTCGTATCTCTGTTATGCATTTTTCATTCTAAGGTTTTGAAACCTTAGATTTATGCCACATGGCAGTGGATAAGTGTTGACTCCCATTTCTCACTCATCGGTTGGGATTTTGGAGTTCTGGCAGAAGAGAGATATTTGCAGATTTTCTTGCTGAGTCCAATTATGCAATGGTGCCCATGTTTTGAGGCATCTCAGGTTCTATTTTCAGTAGCGGTCATTACCGTGGGACTATGATTTCTTGAGCATACCTTATGCAAATCACTTTGGTTGCAGTTTGAGCAGTGTGCGCTCATTCGTGGTGTGCATTGGGTTGCAGTGGATGATTTGTAGGCCATTTGGATGCATTGCGGTCCTTATTGGATGCACTGATAGGCCCAAATTGCCTTGTGGGATGCTATTTTTATGAACACTTTGCACATGGATGCTATTTTATGCTGAGGGACAGCTTTGACACATTGCAGGTGATGCACTAATAGTGCTATGCTCTCTTGGATGAGATATTATTAATGCATATGCCAGTGGACAGTGTTTATGCTTGAGCCATTTGGCACTTATTGGCATTTTCGATTTCCATTGCAGTTGGCATTTTCTTTTGGGCCAGATTTGCTCATATGGATGCATAGTATATGCACATGAGTCAGATGCTTTGAGCTTTGAGTTTTGGTGATATTTCAGTCTATTGTGGCATACACATTTGGGTGCACCTAGTATTTGGTATGATTCTCTCTTGAGGCACTAGCATTTGGGATTTTGCTTTATTTGCATCATGGCATCCTCTTCCATGTTTGAAAAGGAGTTTTTCAACATTAAAAAGTTTGATGGGACAAACTTTTCTTTGTGGAAAGAACAGATAAGGGATGTGCTTATTCAAAAGAAGCAGATTAAACCCTTGCTAGGGATTGAAGCTAAGCCTGCAAATATGTCTGAGGATGATTGGAATGAGTTGGATGCATTAGCAAAGTCTACTATTAGACTTCATCTTGCAGAGTCAGTTTATTTCACAGTAGTAAATGAGTAGACTACGGAAGATTTGTGGAAGAAACTGTGTGCCACTTATGAAAAGGAAACTGCCTCTAATAAAGTTTACCTCATGAAGAGGTTGTTTGAGCTGCAGATGAAGGAAGGGGTCTCCATTGCTTCTCACTTGAATGAATTCAATATTATTTTCAGCCAGCTTCAGGCTCAGAAAATGAATTTTGATGCGGAGACTAAGGCAATATTTCTCTTATGTTCATTGCCATCCTCATGGGATACCTTCCATACAGCTGTCAGTAACTCTACACCTGGTGGAGTACTAAAATTTGGTGATGTTGTGGGTAGCTTGTTGGCCGAGGAGATTAGACGGAAGTCTATGGATGGCAACAAGCAGGATGCAGCCTTAAATCTGCAAAGGGGCAGATCACAATTCAAGGGGAAGTCCCAAGAAAGAGGGAAGTCTCGTAGCAAATCCAGGGCACGGAACATTGAGTGTTACCACTGTGGCAAGAAGGGCCATATGAAAAAGGATTGCTACAAGCTGAAAAGAGAGCAAAAGGATAAGAAAAAGAATGCAAATGGGGGTGCAAATCAAAAGGAAGAGAGTCCAAGGGAGGACAAAGGAAAAGTGAAGATCGAGGAGATCAATGCAGTCACACATGATAGTGACAATGATGTTCTCTTCATGTCTAGTTTATCTGCAAAGTTGCTTACCACTTCAGATGATGCATATTCCTAGGATTGGATTTTGGATTCTAGTGCTTCTTCATTCCATGTTACTCCCCATGGGGAATGGTTCTCCACTTATGACAGTGGAAAGACAGGTTGTGTGCATCTTGGAAATGACTATGCATGTGACATAGTGGGAGCAGGTGACATAAAGTTTTCTTTTGCAAATGGGTCTGCATTTATTTTGAAACATGTGAGACATGTGCCTAAGTTGACCAAGAGTCTTATTTCAGTGGGTCAGCTAGATGATGTTGGTTTTCACACCACTTTTGGCTTTCAGAGTTGGAAAATTTAGAAGGGTTCTATGCTTTTGGCCAGGGGTGCCAAGTGTGGGACTTTGTATCCCTTACATGTATCAAGGGTATTTGATCATGCTGTTGCAATAATCGAGCAGCCAAGCACTTCTTTGTGGCATTGTAGGTTGGGACACATGAGCCAGAATGGAATGAAACTCTTATGCTTGTTTGGGTTATGTACCGCATTTGAGTTTCTCTGATTTTGAATTTTGTGAGCACTGTCTCTATAAGAAGCAGACTAAATCAGCCCATAAAATAAGGGGAAAGAAAGAGTTTGAAAAGCTTGATTTGGTGCATTCAAACGTATGTGGTCCCATGCCTACACGGTTATTAGGCGGGGCTAAATACTATGTGACATTCATTGATGATGCAACTAGGAAAGTGTGGGCTTATGCTATAGCTCCAAAGAGTGATGTGTTCCAGGTATTTCAGAAATGGCTGGCCTTGGTTTAGAATCAGTCAGGTAGAATGCTTAAATGCCTACGGACTAACAATGGTGGAGAGTATCTCTCTCATGACTTTCAGCATTTCTGTGATACACGTGGGATTAAGAGGGAGCTCACATCTCCTCGTACTCCAAAGCAAAATCCAGTTGCAGAAAAGATGAACCGTACCATTCAAGAAAGGTTGCAATGCATGCTTTCCAATGCAAGTCTTTCTGGTGGTTTTTGGGCTGAGGCAATGAAGACTACAGTGCATGTGATCAATAGATCACCTAGTAAGAGTTTGGATGGTGGTATTCCTGAAGAGGCATGGAGTGGCAAGAAGCCCTCTTACTCTCATTTTCATATATTTGGGTGTGAGGCATATGCACATGTGCCAAAAGAGCTTCGAAAGAAGCTAAATCCTAAGTCTAGGAAATGCATCTTTCTGGGTTATGGTGAAAGTGGAGAGATGGGCTATCATCTCTGGGATCCAGAAGCAAAGAAGATCATATGCATCCATGATGTAGTCTTCAATGAGAAGAAGATGCATAAGGCACCCATGAGGGATGTGGAAATGAGGAGAATCACTTTCCAGGATGTGAATCCACCTGCATATGTTGATAGACAGCAAGCTGTCCATGCACCAAATGTGCAAGAAATGGTACCACCAAATACTCCCACAGGTATACAATCAAGGCTAGATTATGGATCATCTATTGGTGGAAATGATGAGCCAAATGTGGCTGATATGCAGGTGGAACAGCAAGCTGAAATGCCCTTGAGAAGATCATCTAGAGTGTCTAGACCGCCTGATAAGTTTGTTCCAGGGGTAGACTGTGTGATGCTTACTGATTGCGGGGAGCCTTCTTGCTATAGAGAGGCTATGATGCGTGAGGATCAACGCAAGTGGGAGTATGCTATGCAATCAGAGATGAGTTCACTTATGAAGAATAAGACTTGGGACTTGGTTTCTTTGCCACATGGAAAGAAAGCATTGCCATGTAAATGGGTCTACAAGATGAAGGTCACAGGTGATGATGTGCCTAGGTACAAGGCCCGTTTGGTCGGTAAAGGGTTCAAGCAAGAGAAGGGTGTGGACTTTGATGAGATATTCTCTCCGGTTGTGAAGATGACCACACTTAGATGCATGCTTGGACTATTGGCAGTAGAGGATATGGAGCTTATGCAGATGGATGTCAAGACATCTTTCTTGCATGGGGATTTGCATGAGGAAATTTACATGGTTCAGCCAGAAGGCTTTGAAGAAAAGGGCAAAGGGCATTTAGTTTGCAAGCTGAAGAAGAGTCTCTATGGTCTTAAGCAAGCGCCTAGAGAATGGTATTAGAAGTTTGATGCTTTCATTCGGTCCCAAGGTTTTAGAAGGAGTGAAATTGATCACTGCCTCTACACTAAAAGGGCTAAGGATAGTAGCTTGATAATCCTGGCACTATATGTGGATGATATGCTATTGGCTAGCAAGAATACTTATGAGCTAGATGCATTAAAGGCCAAGTTGCATGAGGCCTTTGATATGAAGGATTTGGGACTTGCAGGTCATATTCTTGGTATGCACATCACACGTGCTCGGAGTAGGAAACTCCTTTGGCTTTCACAAAAAGAGTATGTTACAAAAGTATTGCAGCGTTTCAATATGGAGGGGGGGAAGGCAGTGAGTACTCCATTGCCTCCATATGTGAAACTGAGTCATACAGATAGTCCCAAATCAGATGAGGAAAGGGCCATGATGGCCAAGGTTCCTTATGCATCAGTAGTTGGGAGTCTTATGTATGCTATGATAGCTACTAGACCAGACATTACATTTGCAGTGGGAGTTGTTAGCCGGTATATGGCTAATCCAGGAAAGAGGCATTGGGAGGCAATTAAGTGCATCATGAGGTACATGAAGGGTACCAAGGAGATGTGCATCTGCTTTGGTAGAGAGAGGGTAGAGAAGACATGCGTGTACTTGGGTACACAGATTCAGACTATGCAAGGCATGTGGATAGTAGGAGATCCACTTCTGGTTATGTGTTCACCTTTGTAGGTGGTGCAGTGTCGTGGATGTCTCGGGCACAGAAGTGTGTTGCTTTGTCTACCACAGAGGCTGAGTATGTTGCAGCCACAGATGGTTGCAAGGAGGCTATATGGCTTGATCGGCTAGTGGGAGATTTGGGGATTCATACAGGTGTACCAACATTGCATAGTGATTCCATGAGTGCTATTCAGCTAGCACGGAATCCGGTCTTTCATGCAAAGACCAAACACATTGAGGTCAAGTACCATTTCATCAGGGAGATACTTGAGGACAAGCGCATAGAGCTTGTCAAGGTTCATACAGATGATAACCCTGCAGATATGCTAACAAAGAGTCTACCTAGTCACAGCGGTTTTAGTATTGTCATGTATTGATGGGCATTGGATAGTATGCTCACTGGTTGTTCTCCCTTAAAACCACATTGTCCTTTAAGTGGGAGGTTGTGGGGGTTAAAGGTCACTGTGCCTTTACCCCGGTTATGTACAATACTCAAACATATATATAAATGAATGAAAAAGAAGATTAGGGTGGTTCTGCACCCAGCAAAACTTGTGTGGCTCTCTGTCTCTCTCTCCTTCCGTTCTTGCTTCCATTGAGAGCACTCTCATCTTCGAAGTACAATGGCTCTTCCATGTAGCCATGATGGTAGTCATAAGAGCATAATTGGTGGTTTCATTATGAATTGATTTTCCTTTCTGAGCATATGTCAATGTGACTGGTGGTCTGCTTTCTCCATACATCATCTAAGTTGTTGCTCTTCTCGAGGTGTCATTAGCAATTCTTGCTCTTCTTCGTCATCCTTTTCAGTGGGTGATTGAGTAATCAGTGTGATAATCTCCTATGTATTTGATGTTTTCTATTCTGGTTCATAAAAAATTACATCTCTAGAGATTATGACCTTTCGATTGACGAGATCATATAACTTGTAAGCTTTATTATCTTCACTGTAGCCAACCATTATGCATTTACGTGACTTCACATCCAACTTTCTGCAATGATCATCATGTATGCGGGCATATGCTATCCAACTAAATATGTGGTGATGCCCAATGCATGGCTTATATACAGTGAATGCTTCATAAGGTGTCATACCTTGAATCAGTTTGGTTAGAAGTCGATTAAGTAGTGTGCAGTGGCAATTGCTTCTCTCCAATACTGATTTGGAAGATGCTTCTCATTGATCGTTGCTCTAGCACTATCCACTAAATTCCCATTCTTCCTTTCAGTTATTGCATAAATCTGAGGAGTGATTCATGGTGGAGGTGGTTGAGGGCCCCATATAGGCAGAGGTAATAGAAGGTTTTGAACCCTAAATTTCCCTTGGTTGGCCAGAGGGGCTCCTTGTATTGCTAAGAGATTGCTAATGTCCTTCGTTGGATGGATTTTTGTGGTGTAGGTAGTGTAAGAGGTGGCCTTGGTTGGTACATTGGCTAAGGCATGACCTTTGCATATTAGCACTCTGAGGTCTCATGATTTCCCATCATGCACAATGATTGCAATAGAGTGTAGGCCTTGCCTAAAGTGAGGGCACTCATTAGTTGGATGATTTCCCATGCAAATGCCACACAACACATTATCACGAATTAGAAAATGCATACATGATTGTAAATTTGTTTTGCATGGATATGCCTCTAACCTGGTGCCAAAAAGTTCCATTAAACTAATAAAGAATTCATTCAAAATAATTTCCTACAAGGTAGGGAGCCCCTCATCAATGGGAAAGCTAGGATAAGGGGATTCCACTTTGAAAGAAAATACAATGCACTCCTATGGTAAATTCAAAAATATCTTTGAGTAGTGTGAAAGAGTCTTGGAGGTGTTTCTTTTATTTCAAAAGCACAGGTAGGAGTTGATAAGAAAGACAAGATGAAGCATGATTAGAAATGTACCATGTTAACTGTAGTGTCAAAATTTGTGAACCCCATGTTGAGCCCATAATCCACCATAATTAATCTACCATGAAGACCACTAAGCCTTGCTACATGTTGAACAATCTGATGTGGCTACATGGATAACCAAGATACAGTTACCAGGTAGCTATGAGCTTAGTGCAGCTTTGCCCAGCTACCATTGATGAGTTTCGAGATAACTTGGCCTTAGAATTCTAATATTTGGAATGTCCCATTGTCAACACCTTAATAAGTTTATGTGGCCCATTCCATTCAAGCTAGAAATTGGTTTTATGGTACCAAACTTGGCATTATACAATAGGACAAGCATTCCCTTCTTTAAATGCTTGGGCAAAATGTGCTGGTCATGCCAAGATTTCCTGCAACATTGAATCACTTGTTGAGACGAAGTTGCTTAGAGTCGTATCTTGTCTAGCTCAACAAGTTGGTGTAACCATTTCTAAATATACCCTTGCTCACCAAGATGACGTTCAGTTAGCAACCTATAATTTGAAACAAAAAATGCTCATGGTACTACTTCTTCCAAACCAAATGCCACACAAAAAGGAGAGAGATTAGTCATAACCTTGTAAGTTATGCTGTTGCCCATAATGTTGCATGTAGCTTGGTGTCCCAATTGAACAAATATGGAGAGAGGTGAGGGGAAGAGTGGAGATGAGGAGAGAGGGAACAGTTAGAGAACACACCACAAATGACTTAACTGTGCACTACATTTAGTTGAAAATAAAGAATATATACAAACCCCCTTATGGTAAGGGTTAGGGTTAGGGTTTTTAACCATTTCCTTTTTAGCACTCTATGTGTTAGTGTTATGCTTAGATGATAGCACATGATGTTGAGATGGATCCTCAACACCTTCCCTCAAGATCAACATCATGAAGTACGCCTTCCCTCAAGATGATGATTCTGGGGAATCGAATAAGGACTTTTTAATGGAAATTTCCTTCCTCTATGTTAAACCAAGAGCTTGTCGATGCTTCTCAAAAAGCTCTTTCTCAAGTGGTTTGGTAAAGACATCACAACATTCTCTTTGTTATCACAATGTTGCATTGTGATGTCACCAAGTACCACTCTTTCTCTGATGAAGTGCCCTTTTACATCAAGGTGCTTTCTATTGGATTCTTGGCTAATGTTGAGTCGATTGATTATCATAGTACTATAGTGTTGTTGGCTTTGTTTCATCAAAATAATATGTTTTAAACAATAATCTTATGAGCCATATAGCCTCACATACACCTGTTGTGAGTGCCCTATATTCTGATTCTGTTGAAGATAAAGAAACACTTGGATGTTTATTTGACAACCATGATATAGCACCTTGACCAATGAAAAATGCATATCCTTGTGTGGATCTTCTGGTTTCATGATCTCCTGCATAGTCACTATGATAGTATCTATGCAACCTTGGATGACTTCCTCTGTATTCAATCCCAAACCATTTGTACCTTTGATGTATCTCAAGATTCTCTTGGCTACATTCCAATGAGATTGTTTTGCAGGAGCAAGTTATGGCTTGTTTGTACATATGGATGTAGAAGCAAAGAAAGAGCTTTTGATATACAATGGCACAAATTATGACTACAATAGTTGGATTACTCTTTGCTCTTACGTTCCAAGTTTGGGACCTATAGCCTCCTCGAAGATCCAAATGTTACACCAAAAGAGGATATGCAATACACCATGGGAGATGTGTTGTATGGGAATGTTGTTGTATACATCAATAGCTCTATTCATTGTAAGGATAGAACAAATGTTATGTATGAATATGATCCTAGAGCACCACCTTAACAAACGGGATGTTTTACATATTGATATGTTAGGGTTTATCTTCGTCCACTCTCTTAGAGATATCCATGTAGAAGAGGATTTGTTTTGTGAGTATGAGCTTTAAGATGTAAGACCATTGTCATGCTATTGGCGTACTCCCAATTTAATTTGTTTCCATTTAATATGTTTTAGATCGGTGAATCGATTTGAATATTAAAAGTGTTGCTTAATACCATCTTTTTCTTGAGAAAATTCACAATGTTTTTGATTCATAATGCATGGCAATATATGAGCATGTTTGGAATATTTCAATGGAATGACATAATATTTAGCCAAACAAAAACTCAAATAAATCTTTGAAGCTATGATTTTTTCTATGAATTTCCTAAACAAAACACCTTTGATATTTGAATAGAGTGATATAATATTGTCGATGTTTCAATGGAACGATATAATATTTAGCCAAATAAAAAATCAAATACATCTTCAAATATATGATTTTTCCTATTAATTTCCTTCCAAAACAACCAAAATGCTTTTGATTTTTGAGATTTTAAAAAAAATGGAAATTGGGATTTTTCCAATTTTACTAATACAATGTTTTATGCAGTAAGTTCCTTTGCACAATTTATGGCAAATCCAAAACACTCTCACTAGAATGCAGCCAAGAGAGTTCACTTGCACAGTTTATGGCAAATTCAAAACAGTATCACTAGAATGCAGCCAAGAGACTCTTGAGATACATCAGAGGTACAAGATAGTTTGGAATTGAAGTCATCCACGGTTGCATGGATATTGTGATAATGACTATGCATGAGATCATGAGACCAGGAGATCCACACAAGGATATGTATTTTTCCTTGGTAAAGGTGCTATATCATGGTTTTCTAATAAACAACCAACTGTTTCATTGTCTTTAATAGAAGAAGAATATAGGGCACTCACAACAGGTGTATGTGAGGCTGTATGGCTCAAGATATTATCAAAAATAGATTACTTTGATGAGACAAGGCCAACAACAATATACTATGATAATCAATTGGCTCAAGCATTCGTCAAGAATCCAATATATCAATCAAAGACAAAGCACATTGATGTCAAAGAGCACTTCATCAAAGAAAGAGTATTACTTGGTGAAATTACATTGCAACATTGTGACAGTAAAGAAAATGTCGCATATATCTTTACCGAACCACTTGGCAAAGATCTTTTCAAGAAGCACTAACAAGATTTTTGTTTAACGTAGAGGAAGGACATTCTTATTTAAGGAGTGTGATGGAATGTCATTCTTAGGCCTTTTGTGATTCCTCATAATCATTATCTCAAGGGAATGCCTGCATCATGATGTTGATCTTGAGGGAAGGTGTTGAGGATTCATCTCAACATCATGTTGTATATGTGCATAGCACTTACCCAAAAGAGTGCTATAAGCGAAAGGTTGGAAACCATAACCCTCTCCCTAACACTAAAGGGGTTTGTATATATTCATCATTTTCAGCTAAATTTAGTGTACAATTGTCATTTTTGGTCTGCTCTCTAGCTGTGCGCTCTCTCCTCATCTCCACTCTTCTCCTCTCCTCTGTCCATATTTGTTCAAGGTGTGCTAGTGGTGGAGCACTGATGAGGTGGCAACAGAGTTCACATCCACTGCCTATGGAGAGGCAAGTGTGCTTTGGTAGGGGACTATGTGCCACATGGCACGGGTGATGTCGTCTTGATGACATGGCATAGTAACAAAGCACTTGCAATCAAAGATGGTGTGGCAGTCTACTGACTAGACTATTGATGTGGCACTGATATGGCAAGTTGAGCTAGATGATGATGTGGCACGAGATAAGAGGATGACATGACAAATTTTTAGTCAGTAATGACGTGGTGGATGGGGTTTGATGTGGAGGATAGGGCGATGTGGTAGGTCAACTACCATGTGTTAGATGAATGACCCAGCCCAAGGGCTTGTGGATAAGGCCACGTGCCACCATAATAGGACACCAAAATCTTTGGAGATCCTATTGGAATTCTATGATTCCCCTCTATCATCAATCTTCTTCGTTTGTTTCACCATGCATGCGCTGGTGTCATTGGTTAGATGCAGTCCTTTTGGGCATCGTTATTCGAGGGCATTGTTGGTCGCCAGTGCATGGTGGCTAGGTGTTGGAGATGAATAGTCATCGAGTGCTCTATTGAGAAGGCGTTGCAAGGTCATATGTTGAAGGTAGTTATCGATTTGAGGTTGCCAGTGCTATGGTTTCCTTGAATGGAGGCCGCCTTTTTATGTGGCATGTGGTTGTCGTGAATCTTTGTTGAGTGCACAGATGCTCGTTGTTGTCTCTATGCCAACATGGACTTAGGTAGAACAGAATGTGTGTGTAGAGTAGTGGCAAAGCTCCGCTTATACTTGCATAAGGCTAGAAATAATCCCTCTTAGAAATCCAACTTGCATGTTCTACATGCAAGTTCTACATACGATTCCTACATGCAACTCCTACATGCAACTCCTACATGCAAGTTCTACATGCGAGTTCTACATGCAACTCCTACATGCGAGTTCTACATGCGAGTTCTACATGCAAGTTCTACATACAATTCCTACATGCAACTCCTACATGCAACTCCTACATGCGAGTTCTACATGCAACTCCTACATGCAAGTTCTACATGCAACTCCTACATGCAACTCCTACATGCAACTTCTATATGCAAGTTCTACATGTAGAGAGAGAATGTCTTACGATTCCTACATGTAGAGAGAGAATCTCTCCAACTTGTATAAATACCCCATAATGGAATGAAGCCCACACTCTTTGGGGCATTGTGTTTGAGTTCTACTTTGGTATTCCAAGCAATTGTCTCAAGTGTCCATGCTTCCTTGCACTCCACATCCAAAAGCATGTCCTAACCTTGCAACTCCTCCTTCCATCTCCTCCAACCTTGCAACCCATCCTCTCCCTCTCCAACCTTGCAACCCATCCTCTTTCCCTTCTCCTCCCTCCTCCTCCTCCCTCCTTCTCCCTCCTCCTCCTCCCCCTTCCTCCTCCTCCCCCCTCCTTCTCCTTCCTCCTTCTCCCTCCTTCTCCTCCTCCTCCCTCCTCTCTCTTCTTTCCCCCATGCTCTTACACCTTCTTTCTCTCCCACTCCTATGCTCCCCCTAAAACCTTAGTTCCTCAACCCTTAACCTCCATGATCTACAAGGGAGACGAGTTCTCCACCATGTACTCTACCCTTAACCTTGGAACCTCTTCTAAACTCTGGAACCTCTCTCTAAACCTTGGAATCTCTCTCTAAACCTTGGACCTCCTTCTAACCTTGGAACCTCTTCTAAACCCTAGAACCTCCTTCTAACCCTTAAACTCCTCCTAAACCCTGCAACCCCCAATGAAGACGAAAGCCTTCATTACCTCAACCATGATGATACACGTTCCTTTTACACATGTATGCACTATGTTTGCTTACCACACTTAAGCCTATGTCTCTCACTGAAACACGACTTGAGGTCCTAAGCTACACGTATACTAAAAACAACAACCTCGATATATCTATAGGTGACAAAAAGCCTCGGAACCCTGCATACTGAGAATACCCTGCTCTTCCTGCGGAAGCTGTGGGAAAGAGCCAACACTCATAGATGATGGAGTGTTGCCGGTGTGAGGTTGCCTTTGTTGAAGCATGGAATGTTGTTGTCTAAAGGAACTGCCTTTAGTATTAGAGCTAGAGAGCCGGTACTATGAAATGGTAGTTTGTTGGAGTCGATGGAGCCTATGCTTGTTTGATAATCAAGGAGTTAATGGTGGCTATGCTTGTTTGATAGTCAAGGGTGCTTCGTGCTACTTGAGGCCATCTTTGACGATTGGAAGGAGCTAGACTTACAGAGAAGTGGATGACATTGGTGGGCTACGCATTGATTCCTATTGGTGGCATAGTTGTTTAGTGTGTTGGCGTTGCTTGAGCATTGGCTGTAGATAGTCCTCGGTTAGCTAGAGCCATGTTTGCATTATCTTTTAGAGTGCTGAGGCATTGAAGCTCTAGTAGATGGTCACAGCGACGACCAGAGATGTTGCAAGGCTCTGGAGTTGTCATACTACCTTAACATGTGATAAAGAGCCTTTATTTCCTTAGTTGCTATAGCTTGCTAGCGTGTAGATGGCTACAGGTTGATAGGTTGCCTTAGGAACTTGCAGCCTTAGTTGTTGTTGGAGGCTTGCAGAGTTGCTATAGAAGTTCATGTCATCCTCTCAAGCACTCTCTCCCAATTTTTTGTCATCAATGGACGAAGCTTTTCACACGTATTGGTTGATGGTGGATCTAGAGTTACCCTATGGACATGCAAAGAATTGCACTGGAACGGCACCATTTTTTATCCAAATGGCTTATCAGCAGAGAGTATGTCCTGTGGGCATGCTGTGAGACTTGTGCATGGAGGTTGCCAAAATTGACTTTATAGTTTTCTTCATCATGCTCAGCATAGAGGTGTTGCAGTGGCTGGAGTACAGTTTCCTTTTGGAATAACCGTGATTATGATAGGCAAATGTGAAGCAGAATTGGGTCCTCAATACACTGTCGGTGTAATGGAGTAGACACAAGGTCCGCATGCCAATAGGGGTGGTCAATGTGTTCAAGGGGGCAGTGCAACCAATCATGGTGGAAACAGTGAACATAGTGGATGGCATAGAGGATGATGAAGAAGAGGAGTTTCTACATAATAACCTAGATGATGTCATAGAAATTTCAACACAATACCACTGCAACCACAACTGCAACCTATGGAGGACCTATTGTCTGCGGACTTGGATATGAAAGATGTCTTGGAACAAGAGAGGTAATTTGAGTAGCGAATGATGTGGGTAATGCACGTGTAGGAAGATGCTCTAGAGATAGTGTTCCTAGGCACCGATGGGAGCTCTAAGCCCGTGAAGATCAGCACACTCCTAGAAGAAGTATGTGGCTAAGCAGGTCAAGATGAAACTAGAGAGGCAACTTTAGGTGGGATTCATTGCACCAATCAAGGATCCGCAGTGGATTTCTCTGATTGTGATTGTGCCCAAGAAAAATAAGAAGCTGCGGATTTGTGTAGATTACCGCAAACTGAATGCAGCTATAGTGCTAGACCCATTTCCACTCTCATATATGGATTCCATGTTAGATGTTGGAAGGGGTTCACCTCACAAAATTTATGGTGTACCACATGCATTCAAAAGGAGGGATATTTAAATTCAAATTTTTGAAAACTTTAAACAGAATTACAATAACAAGAGGGGTTTTTTAATTCAACTTTAGAAAAAAACACTTCGTTCATAAGTATAGAGGGGTGTTTTTATTGGGGGAAATATTTTAGTTGAGGGGTTTTTTAAACAGCCCTTGAACGCACGTGATACATAGGGTTATTAGTAGTGCCCCCCCGAGGTTAGATGAATTGGCAGGGCATGAGGTCTACTCATTTCTAGACGGTAAATGGATACAATCAAATTTGGATGGCACCAGAGGACTAGCCAAATATCACTTTCATTATGGCGTGGGGGGTATATGTGTGCATGGTCATGTGGTTCTCTAGATTGCAGGATGCACCATCAATGTTCCAACACGCTATGCAGGAGATATTTGGGGAATATTTCATAGATTTCTTAAGGATCTTCCTAGATGACCTCAACATGTTTGGAACCGAAGCCAATCACTTGGAGCACTTGCGACTATGCTTTCAATGCTACCAAGAAGTGTTGTTCAGCCTGAATCCAATGAAGTGTGCATTTGTGGTCCGGAGTGGCCGCCTACTGGGGCATGTGCTCAGCACCGAAGGAATAGCAGTGGACCTAGATAAGGTGGTGGCAATCATGTAGGCACAAGCACCAACTAACCCGAAATAATGCATGCGGTTCCTGGGTCAGAAATGATGGCATGGTCACCACCCCCAATTCTTGGCTCACATGGCCATACACCTGAATGCTTTGGCACATGTGAAGCCCAAAATTGTTGTATGGTCTACAGAATGCGAGAAGGTGTATCAGCAGTTGAAGGTGGAACTTTCTAGAGCACCTATCTTGATCCCTCCAGATTGGGAGATGTCCCATGGTGCCTCCGATCGAGCGATTGGAAGTGTTCTAATGCAGCAGGATGAGGCGGGGTGGTTCTGACCAGTCTATTATGCAAGTCTCAGACTATCACTAGCAAAGAAAAACTACTCAGTGACAGAACGAGAAGGCCTACGGATGGTTTTCTCTATGAAGACGTTCTATCACTACCTATTGGGGCACCGTTTTACATTTCATGTTGACCATTCAGTGTTGTTGTACTTGCTCAAGTAGCAGAACTTGACTGGAACAATGGCAACATGGATGCTACTAGTGCTGCTACAGGAGTATGATTTGTAGGTGGTACATCGACCAAGATCCTAGCATACAGTGGCAGACTACTTATCGTGCCTTGAAACAGGGGAGCCTGCAACTGTCATTGAAGATGAGTTCCCGAACGTGGACCTCAATGCGGTTTTGGCAGCTATTGCAGAGCCATATGAGGGGCTAGTAGCCCAGAGTATGCCATGGTCATGGTATGATAAGATGCCATGGTCATGATATGATAAGATGATGCACTTCATGGTGTCCGAGGATAGATTATGTCAACAGGGATCAACAAAATAAGTTAGCACTCAAAAGCCATGGATTTGAAGTAGTGGTCGATGAACTCTACTGGAGACACTTGATAGATGCTTTGCTCTGGTGTGTGCTTCCACGGGAGCAACAAGCGATCCTCACGGAGGTCCATTGCGGAGTGGTAGGTGGTCACTTTGTGGGAGCAATTATGGCCAAGAGGTGTTGCAAGCAGGGTTGTGGTGGCGGACACTACAAACGGATGCCCACTGGTTCGCACTTCGGTGCAATCTATGTCAATGACTAGGATAGCCTTCAAATCAAGACCGCATGCCGATGCAACCAACGATCCCTTTTGGACCTTTTCAAAAATGGGGATTGGACTTCATGGGTCCCTTCAAGCCTGCAGCAACTACCCAAACTCAGAATCGCCATGTGCTAGCAGCCACATATTATTGCACCAAATGGGTGGAAGCCTGGGCACTGCGGGCACCACATGCTCCACAGCCAAGTGTTTATACAAGGATGTGTTCTATCGGTTCGGCTATCCAATTGAGCTGGTGAGTGACAGAGGGAAGAATTTTATGGTGCAAGTGGTGAAGGAAATGATACTTTTCTACATGGTCATTCACAAAAAATCATTGTCTTATTATCCCCAAGTGAATGGCTAGGTGTAGTCTTCCAATAAGCAGTTCAAGCAGATTACCACATTACTGGTGAATGGTCATCGCATGGATTGGGATGAGAAGCTCCTTTCCATAGTCTGGGAATACCACATGTCGTTCAAAGTCGCCACTGGCTTGACACCATTCAAGTTGGCATTTGGGGTGGAGGCCATTACACCAGGGGAATATGTTGTGCCAAGCCTCTGCATTTTGCAGTTCTAGCAAACACGTTGCTTCCACAACAATCCATGGAATTCTAATTCAATGTTCTAGAGCAGTTGGAGGCAGACAGAATGGAGAGCTATTACTTGACCCAGATAGTTCAAGCTCAAGGAAGAGACAAGTAGACTTGGCATCGAAGAATAATTTTTTTACGAAGGGGCAACTAGTCTTGCTCTTTAACAGTCGCATGGGCCACATGCCAGGGAAGCTCAAGGTGGGGTGGTCGGGTCCCTTTTGGAACTTCTAGAATTGCAAATTGACATCATTCTATTTGGCAAATCTGCAAGGGCAAGTGCCACCATTGTCGGTGAATGGATTCCAGTTGTGGAGGTATCATCATGAAGGCTGTATTAAATGCCCATTCTTAGTCACATGCGAAGTACTCATTCCATGGATCAGAGTAGGTGCATAGTATCCAATGGTGGGATCTTGCACTCTTTGTGGTGATGAGCATGTACCCACTGATGGGATCTTGAGTTCAACAGTAGTCGCCATGCATTTACCCACCACTACATCCCATCATCAGCTCAATTCAGTTATACTCCTTCCCGACCAGCTTCTTACATTTTTGTTTTCCTATTTTCTCCCTCACACTTTTAGTTTCCTACTCTTCCCTTTCACACCTCCACATCCCCAGCTTCTCCCTTGGCTCCAACACCTCCTTCCTACCTCTCCTTCTACTCCCAAACTCATGGGCATGGCACTGGTGCAGACCAACATTGTGACACCTCTTCAAGGTCACAACGAAGAGACAATCGATCGTTGGCTATGCTTATTGAGGCTAAGGCAATTTTTGAGTATCGATTGGGCTCGAATTGTTGGGAACCCTGAGACAATGCAACTATGTAGGCAGTTGGAGCAAGGCGATCGAGTGGACACACTGGATGGGCCACGGACTCTAACAGTGGAGTTGATTTATCAGCGACTCTGCTTGCCTATGGATGAAGAAACATAGGACTTCCCCATGCCTGATGCATCAACTTTGGAGGCAGAGTTTGGGCCAGTGGTACGAGGAGAGTATCAGTTGAGTAACCATGTAGACATGCATCTCAGGGAAGGCTATCGATTGGTATTGGAGTCTTTCTACAGGCCAAGGCGTATACTATTTCAATTTATACCCATGGGATATTCTTGCTAGAAAAGACACAACCAGTGGCGTGGGAGATGGTGTTCAAGGAGTGGCTCCAAGCAGACGCAACAAGGGTGGCAAGAGCAGCAACAAGGGGCAAAGCCATTATGACAAAGTTGGACCAAGTGCTTAACCTTTTCTTCTCGATCATTGTTTGGTGACACTGAAGTTCTCTTGTACCTCAGCACTTTCATCAAGTCGCTAGTGCCAAATTGACCAAGGATCTCCCACACTAAGCAACAGAGGAAGAGGAAGTGCACTTAAGAGGGTGGAAGTTCAATGCAAGCTTGTACACATGCGACGCCAACCTCAACAGCACTAGTGCCCCCCTTGCCCCACCAACCTCTTCCTAGTTGGTGTCTTAAGCAGTGTCGATGGAATCTTTTCCTCCACCAATCGCATCTCAGTCGACTTCCGGTGGAGTTGCGATGCAGCAGCAATCATCCATAGTAGTGCTGACACTAGTAAGCAATGCATATACAGCCTAGGTTGGCAGCAACAATAACCAATGTGGTGGGGACAACAGTGATGAATGAGATGATGAATCCCCTGTCGGTCTGGTGAGTACACTGGCAGTGATTCCCAACATTAGTTCAGTGATAGGCAGTGTAGTCAGGTTCGGCTCGTCCCTCTGCCAGCGGTTCCTAAACATGTCAGTGCTGTAGAGTAGTGTGGCCTCTATGCCAACGAAAGGGACGACCGCAGTGTCAACACACGTGGTGTGCTCTCTTCCATTATAATGAGCATTGTTCGTCACTGTGGGCGACTAGCCATGGCCCCTACAGGAACCTCCCAATTAGAGCCAGCGCCTGCCTAATTGGAGGCATGTGGATGCTATCTAATTTAGCTGTCACGACAATGGACATCTTAGCAGACCAAAGGAATGCAATTGGAGGAGTTGTGGAGAGAAAACGAGGACTTGTGGACACAGAATGCAGCCCGTCACCAACAGTTGGCCCAGGCCCAATAGAATGAAGCCCGACTCCTTACACTGGAAGAGCAGGTCCAAACTACGGAGGAGCCTACGGATCAGATCCACATGCTACATGAAGAGATTCTCTGCAACACCTTTGCAAAGTTGCACAGTCGGTGGATGTCGAACGCATTGGCAATTTTCAGGCAATAGTTCTTGATACAATGTCCATCAACATGGAGCAGTTGTACTAGTTGCTGGCCACGCTCCAAGATGAGATCACGCGAGAGTGGGAGGTCCAAATCGTGCAATGGCAATGTGCAATGGTTTTGGATACATGCCGTAGCATCATTCCGAGACCCCCTCCTCCAAATTCAGGTGGTGGTGAGGATGGGTTCTCCAGTGAGTGTGGGTGCGGGTGCAGCTACAGACAATTTTGTAGAGACAACCAGAATGGGTCTGACACCTACCATCACCGGATCACAGTAGGGCACCACAGCGAGGACAGATGCACTGCAGACAAAGGCAAGGCAATAGCGAATGAGTATGCCAAGTTATGGGAAGCCCGCTACAACGCCCTTGTAGAGTCAAGATCCCATGCACTCAGTGCATGGACAGCCCAAGTCGTGCACCTCACGGAGAAAATGTGAGGACTGTGCTTCTGGCTGGAGTGCACCACACACTCCTTCTCACTAACCCTTCCACCTCAACCTCCATGGTGGAAGGCTGCTGATCGTTTTTTGGACGTGCATTATGGGGAGCGGCATAGGCCTTTTCTCGCACTTTTAGATTCATCCTCTCTCTGGCCACAAGAGATTGAGCACCTAGCATCACTCTAGGAAAGATAGAATCTCAATCCGCTGCCCAAAGCGATCATTTGAGAGCAACTTCCACGTGAACAATGAGTGGTTCCAGTGCAAGTGGACCCAATGCAGAGGAAGGAATGACATGTTGAAAGTGTTGAGTGGGGAATTGAGTGGATTGAGGTTAGTGGATTGAGGTTAGGACTCCATATAAATGAGTGAAAATATTCCAGCAATAGAGTAGTCTATGATTATGCAAGTGGAGATATAGCAACTACTCGGTTTAGCATACTACTATAAAAGATTTTTCTAAGGACACAATCCGAGGCTTTCAACATCTTGCAGACCTATTTGATGACTTGTGTTTGGAATGAGGAGTGTTTTTTGGAAGCCATTCATATAATTCAAGTGAAAAAAACATATATTCGATGAGGAGAGAAAGATCTGACACAAGATGAGAAGAACATCTACAGAGAGGCCTAAGAGGTGCAAAATATGGAAGTCTAAGAAGTTAATACGAATTCAAAGCTAGTAAGAGACACACAGTGGAATTGGGAAGAGGGCCTAAGGAACTAACGAGATTAGGATAGACAAAGACCTAGCCATGTGCAGAGGGAATCAATTCCAAGATACCATAGAGACACGATAAGTGAGCCAATTCCAAATTTACATCCTAGATGACATGAACCATTCAATACAGAGGCAAATTTGCAAGTTACAAAAATAGGGTTCTGAGCAATCATCCACAAACATCCTCCATTTTGAGGAAACCAATAGGCCACAATGCAGACTGATCAATGAACACAATTCTCCAAGCTGATAATATAAATTAGTTCTAAGGCTGGACATAGTTATAGCTAAGAATGACAAAGGAGGTCCACATATGTGTCAGAGTCAGAAGAATAAGAGACTAAACACAGTCAAAGCCATCGAGATTCTAACCAAGACTCAAGTCTTTCTCACAAAAGTAGGAGTTCGTGACATAAATCGTTATTGCGATCGATAGCACCTAGTCTTACCCCACCGTCTAGGAATCAAACACTGAGTCTTGTACTAGTACATGGGTCTGGCCATACACCATCAATTATTAAGGCCAGTAATACTGAAGGTTAGAGAACAAAGCCTCACCTACTAGATGACATTGCCATGAGCACATCCACAGAGATAATTCTTCTATAAGGATGACAACAATGCTGATGACACACCAAAAGAACCCGAGCTGGCTACTGTCACACTCAAATTGGCCACTTCAGTGAAAGTCAAATTATAGGATTTCAAGGGGACTATAGGTGAATACTCTTACAGTCACTCCAGAGGTTCCTATAAGTTTGTCATATCAATGGTGCTATGACAAAAGAGGAATACATGAATTGTTTGTTGAGATATCGAGCTCCACTCGTGATATGCCAGGGTGACCATTGTGCATTTATGTCACCGACTTGTTAGCTGCAGATGCGGTTGGTACACCGCCCATGAATAATGGCTAGATGACAGCTATCCTTATGTACTCTAGTTCGTGGCTCAGTTAGTATGCCACTTTAGTTAGTTGAGTTTGGTTTGAGACCCACATATAGGGTTCTTCTATTTCTTTGTACTAGAGTTCTTTTGGCTTTCACAATTAAGAAGAGGAAAATTGTTTTCAGCCTCCACCTTTGTGTGTATTCCCCCATTGTGTATGTGAGAAAGCCGCAAGTGAGACTCCTTCCTTCTCTCCCACTATCTTCACATGGTATCAGAGCCTGGTTCATGGTAAGGAGCTCAAGAAAGCAAACCAATTTCATGGTGTCCTGGTAAGAGGACCAGTGTTGCTTTCCTTTTTCGAGTTTGGGAGCAAATCTCTGCAGGTAGCACAGCCGGAAAGTGCAAGAGTGCATTGTCTCAGATTGAGACGCCCTTCGCGGTGTGGTGAGAGGGCAGTATATGCTGCAGGAAAGAACTAAGCCCGTTTTGATTCGAGGCCATTTTGGGGCCCATTTTGGAGGCGGAAGTTCTCCGCAAGCACTGAGAAAAAGGCCCTATTTTTGCTGTGCGACCACTGCTCTGCAGGTCGGTGAAAAGTTGCCACAGAAATTGCATCGTATGCCTGTGCGCAGAGATATTGGGAGTTATAGAATCATCCTTACTGCCTGTTGATGCAAAATTGTCACTAGGAAGTGACTGTGTGGTCAAATACCACTTTCGTCAGTTTTGTAGTTTTGCACGTGTGAGGCAGAAGCTGTGTTTTTTGCAGTGACAGAATATTTTGCAGTGTTCTGTAATGGCATCTGATTCTCTTTCATAGATTGTCACTAAAAAGCTTGACAAGAACAACTTCCAAGCATGGAAGTTTAGAATGACGAATTTCCTAATGGGAAAAGGCTATTGGGAGTTCATTACAGGAAATGAAGAAGAACCAGTTCTTCCTAATGTTCCCAATCAACAGGAAATGCAAGCATTTGAAGGATGGCATGAGAGAGCCAGAAAAGTAATTTATTGGCTGTCTATCAGTATTTCAGATTCTATGATTGTGCATATTCAAGATGCAAGTATGCCAAAGGAGGCATGGGATACTTTGGCACAAATACGCAAGCCAGGAAAATGCAGCTCAAGCAGGAGTTGCACAATGTGCAGAGAGAAAATATGAGCATCAATGACTACCACATGAAGGTGAAGAAAATTGCAAATGCACTTGCTTCCATTGGGTCGCCAATGGAAGATGATGATCTAGTTTCTATGACCTTGAATGGTCTAGGAAAGGATTATGCACACTTTCGGACATCCATTGTCGTCCGTGAAAAATTTCCTGATTTTGAGGAGTTGTTTGCTCTTCTAATTTCTAAAGAGCATAGAAATGGTGGCGCATCTTCTTCAGGAGGAACTTCAAAAGAAACTGTCTTCTACTCAAATGCTAGAAGAGGTAGAGGCAGAGGTAGAGGAGGCCGGTCTAGAGGCTATGGTAGAAATCAGAATATGCAGCAAACTCAAGAAAACCAGTCCTTTGGAGGAGGACGTGGTAACTCTAGAAGCAGGGGGAGCCAAAGAGGTCATGGTGGATGGCAGAGAGGCCAAAATTCAAACAGCAATGTCGAATGCTACTATTGTGGTAAAATGGGTCATATGGCTAAAGCCTCTACTACAAAAAGTAGAATGACATTATGAATGGAAAATTGCAACAAGGCAATTATGCATCCTCTAGTAGACAGGGTGATGACAGAAATGAGCATTTATTTATGGTGCAGCACATGACCAATTCTGTGACAAGTGCAGAAGAAAGCAATGATTTGTGGTATGTTGACTCAGGTGCATCAAACCACATGACAGGTCATGCAGAATGGATGCAGGATGCAAGGAAAATGGAAAGACCAGGATTTGTGGAGACTGGTGATGATACTGGATATCCTATTGTGCAGATTGGTAAAATTCCTTTGTCTATGCAGGATGGGAAAAAGAAATACCTGTCTGATGTATTTCATGTCTCGAATATCACCAAGAACCTGGTTTCTGTTGGTCAAATGGTTGAGCAGGGCTTGCAGGTCAGATTTAATCCTCATGATTTAATCCTCATGGATGCTTTGTTGAGGATATGAAAAATAACGGTCGCTTGATAGCAAAAGGAAAGAAGAAGGGCAGGATGTTTACGTTGGATGCGGACATGCCTAAATTGAGTGCAGCAATGTTTGCACATGGGACTGGTGTAGTTGCAGATATTGATATCTGGCATAAACGCATTGGTCATGTTAATGTACAGTGACTTAAATCAATGCAGGCCCAAAATATTGTTGCAGGATTTCCTAAATTCAAGGTTGCAGAAATGCATAAGGTATGTGAAGCCTGTCAATTTGGAAAACAGGCAAGGAAACCATTTCCTAGACATGTTCAAGAGAGTAAGAAGCCATTGGAATTAATCCACTCTAATGTGTGGACTACTAAAGCTGCATCTATTGGAGGCTGTCATTATTTTATCACTTTTATTGATGACTACAGTAGAAAAGTTTGGGTGTATTTTATGAAAAAGAAAAGTGAAGTGTTTGGGCATTTCAAAGCTTTTAAAGCTATGCTTGAAAAAGAAACAGGCCTACAAATAAAATGCCTAAGGTCGGATGGAGGGGGAGAGTACCTCTCAAATGAGTTTGCAAGGTTCCTGTAGGAGCATGGCATAAAGCAGCAATATTCATGCAGTCATACCCCACAGCAAAATGGACTTGCAGAAAGGAAAAATAGGCATATTGGAGAGGTATCTCGAGCCATGTTTAATGAAAAAGTCCTACCAGATTATTATTAGGCTGAAGTAGTTGCTACAGTAGTCTACATAATGAACAGGACTCCCACTGCAGCAATACATGGCATGACACCTGAGGAGATGTATACTCGTAGGAAACCAGATATTTCTCATTTGAAAATTTTTGGTTGCATTGCCTATGTTCATGTGCCACATGAGTTGAGGTCCAAGTTGGAGCCAAAAGCTGAGAAGTGCATCTTTATTGGTTATTCTCTACAGCTGAAAGGGTATAGATGCTATAACCCTTCTACTTGTAAGTTTACAGTGAGCAGAGATGTTGTTTTTTATGAGATGAGTAGGTGGTATAAACCAGTAAATGTGATTGATGATGTAGATGCACAAAATATTAGTGGACCTGTAGTGTCCTCTAGCAGTGGTTCACATACTTCGCCATGGACAAGCAGATTGAGACCAGGAGAATCTCCTCAAAGCAATGCAGATAGTGGTATGCAGGTATCACGAAAAGGAAAAGAGAAGGTAGATCAGCCCATGTTTGATGTGAATGCATGTCATTCTTATGTGGATGGTGAATCCAATGGCTCAGAACAGAGCATTGATGATGAGTTGGGTATTCCTTCTGTTGTTACACCTGGAGTAAGGAAAACCAGGGATGTTTTGAGAGCACCTGGAAGTGAGCCTATTTTGCGCAGGTCTACCAGAGCTAGGTATCCTATGGATAGGCTAAAATATGATGGATTTACAGCCATTCACTATGCCTATATGGTCAAAGTGATACAGGAACCAGAACCTACTTCTTTTGAGCAAGCCATGGGAAAAGAAAAATGGGAGAAAGCCATGGATGAAGAAATGGATGCCTTGGAAGCAAATGCTACATGGGAATTGGTGCCTTTGCCTAAAGACAAGAATGCAATTGGCTGTAAGTGGGTTTATAAGGTGAAGCACAATGCAGATGGTTCTATGAACAGATGCAAGGCAAGATTAGTTGTCAAGGGGTATGCACAGACATATGGCATTGATTATGAAGAAACATTCAGTCCGGTTGCAAGGATGGCAACCGTAAGAGCAGTCATTGCTATGGCTACATCAAAGGGATGGTCTTTACATCAGATGGATGTAAAGAATGCCTTCTTGCATGGTGATTTGCAAGAAGAGGTCTTTATGGAGCAGCCACCAGGTTATGTTCATGCTGTTCATCCTGAGTTTGTTTGCAGGTTGAAGAAAGCCTTGTATGGCTTGAAGCAAGCACCTAGAGCATGGTCTGACAAGATAGGATTATATCTTGTCACTATTGGCTTTCAGATTTCCAAGGCAGATTTCTCACTTTATGTGAGAAAAACAGAGAAAGGTATTATGCTGCTTGTCATTTATGTTGATGATTTGATCATCACGGGTGATAGTGATGAAGATATCCTTCATGTGAAAATGGTATTGAAGCAGAAGTTTGAGATGAAGGATTTGGGAGAGCTGCGTTATTTCTTGGGCATTGAGGTGATTAGATCACCAAGTGGGATACGGCTCTTGTAGAGGCAGTATGGACTGGACATGCTGTCCAAATATGGGATGACAGGCTGTAAGCCTATTTCAGTTTCTTTGGAGCAGAATGTGAAGCTGAGTGCAGATGCAAGTGAGCTTCTGGAAGACCCTACTATGTACAGACGCATAGTATGAAGTTTGATTTATATGAGTATTACCAGGGCCAGATTTGAGCTATGCTGTTGGATTGGTAAGTTAGTTTATGCAGGCTCCAAGGAAACCACATTTGGATGCGGCTAGATGCATACTCAAGTATGTGAAGTCCACATTGCAGTATGGACTATTTTATGAGGCCGGGGTTCCAGATACAGTTGCATGGATACAATGATGTTGATTGGGCTGGTAGTATTTTTTATAGACGATCTACCAGTGGATATGTGTTCTCTTTTGGGAGTGCTGCAGTCACTTGGAGCAACAAGAAACAGCCTACAGTTGCCTTGTCAAGCATAGAGGCTGAGTACAGGGGTGCAGCAATGGCTACATGTGAGGTAGCTTGGTTGCATAAGCTACTTTATGATATGCATCAGTCTACAAATGGGCCAGTTGTCATTTATTGTGACAACATGAGCAGTATACACTTTGCAAATAACCCAGTCTATCATGCTAGAACAAAGCACATTGAGGTGCATTATCACTATGTGTGGGAGAAGGTTTTACTAGGTCTTATTGATCTAGTTTATTTTAGCACAGAGGATCAGGTAGCTGACATATTCACAAAGGCATTGGGCACAGAGAAGTTGTGTAAGTTCATAGACCTGCTTGGTGTGCAGGAATTGGGATTAAGCTCGAGGGGGAGTGTTGAGATATCGAGCTCCACTCGTGATATGCCAGGGTGACCGTTGTGCATTTATGTCACCCACTTGTTAGCTACAGATGCCGTTGGTACACCGCCCATGAATAATAGCGGTGTACCAACGGCATCTGCAGCTAACAAGTGGGTGACATAAATGCACAACGGTCACCCTGGCATATCACGAGTGGAGCTCGATATCTCAACACTCCCCCTCGAGCTTAATCCCAATTCCTACACACCAAGCAGGTCTCTGAACTTACGCAACTTCTCTGTGCCCAATGCCTTTGTGAATATGTCAGCTACCTGATCCTCTGTGCTAAAATAAACTAGATCAATAAGACCTAGTAAAACCTTCTCCCGCACATAGTGATAATGCACCTCAATGTGCTTTGTTCTAGCATGATAGACTGGGTTATTTGCAAAGTGTATACTGCTCATGTTGTCACAATAAATGACAATTGGCCCATTTGTAGACTGATGCATATCATAAAGTAGCTTATGCAACCAAGCTACCTCACATGTAGCCATTGCTGCACCCCTGTACTCAGCCTCTGTGCTCGACAAGGCAACTGTAGGCTGTTTCTTGCTGCTCCAAGTGACTGTAGCACTCCCAAAAGAGAACACATATCCACTGGTAGATCGTCTATCAAAAATACTACTAGCCCAATCAGCATCATTGTATCCATGCAACTGTATCTGAACCCCGGCCTCATAAAATAGTCCATACTGCAATGTGGACTTCACATACTTGAGTATGCATCTAGCCGCATCCAAATGTGGTTTCCTTGGAGCCTACATAAACTAATTTACCAATCCAACAGCATAGCTCAAATCTGGCCCTGGTAATACTCATATAAATCAAACTTCCTACTATGCGTCTGTACATAGTAGGGTCTTCCAGAAGCTCACCTACATCTGCACTCAGCTTCACATTCTGCTCCAAAGGAACTGAAATAGGCTTACAGCCTGTCATCCCATATTTGGACAGCATGTCCAGTCCATACTGCCTCTGCAAGAGCCGTATCCCACTTGGTGATCTAATCACCTCAATGCCCAAGAAATAGCGCAGCTCTCCCAAATCCTATATCTCAAACTTCTGCTTCAATACCATTTTCACATGAAGGATATCTTCATCACTATCACCTGTGATGATCAAATCATCAACATAAATGACAAGCAGCATAATACCTTTCTCTGTTTTTCTCACATAAAGTGAGAAATCTGCCTTGGAAATCTAAAAGCTAATAGTGACAAGATATTGTCCAATCTTGTCAGACCATGCTCTCTAGGTGCTTGCTTCAAGCCATACAAGGCTTTCTTCAACTCGCAAACAAACTCAGGATGAATAGCATGAATATAACCTGGTGGCTGCTCCATAAAGACCTCTTCTTGCAAATCACCATGCAAGAAGGCATTCTTTACATCCATCTGATGTAAAGACCATCCCTTTGATGTAGCCATAGCAATGACTGCTCTTACGGTTGCCATCCTTGCAACCGGACTGAATGTTTCTTCATAATCAATGCCATATGTCTGTGCATACCCCTTGACAACTAATCTTGCCTTGTATCTGTTCATAGAACCATCTGCATTGTGCTTCACCTTATAAACCCACTTACAGCCAATTGCATTCTTGTCTTTAGGCAAAGGCACCAATTCCCATGTAGCATTTTCTTCCAAGGCATCCATTTCTTCATCCATGGCTTTCTCCCATTTTTCTTTTCCCATGGCTTGCTCAAAAGAAGTGGGTTCTGGTTCCTGTATCACTTTGACCATATAGGCATAGTGAATGGTTGTAAATCCATCATATTTTAGCCTATCCACAGGATACCTAGCTCTGGTAGACCTGCGCAAAATAGGCTCACTTCCAGGTGCTCTCAAAACATCCCTAGTCTTCCTTACTCCAGGTGTAATAATAGAAGGAATACCCAACTCATCATCAATGCTCTGTTCTGAGCCACTGGATTCACCATCCACATAAGAGTGATGTGCATTCACATCAAACATGGGCTGATCTACCTTCTCTTTTCCTTTTCGTGATACTTGCATACCACTATCTACATTGCTTTGAGGAGATTCTCCTGGTCTCAATCTGCCTATCCATGGCAAAGTATGTGAACCACTGCTAGAGGACACTGCAGGTCCACTAATATTTTGTGATTGCTGCTGTGAATTCTGTGCAGCATTACCATTTTGTGCATCTACATCATCAATCAAATTTAGTGGTTTATACCAGCTACTCATCTCATAAAAAACAACATCTCTGCTCACTGTAAACTTACGAGTAGAAGGGTTATAGCATCTATACCCTTTTTGCTGCAGAGAATAACCAATAAAGATGCACTTCTCAGCTTTTGGATCCAACTTGGACCTCAACTCATTTGGCACATGAACATAGGCAATGCAACCAAAAATTTTCAAATGAGAAATATCTGGTTTCCTACCAGTATACATCTCCTCTGGCGTCATGCCATGTATTGCTGAAGTGGGAGTCCTATTCATTATGTAAACTGCTATAGCAACTGCTTCAACCCAATAATAATCTGGTAGGTCTTTTTCATTTAGCATGGCCCGAGATACCTCTCCAATATGCTTGTTTTTCCTTTCTACAAGTCTATTTTGCTGTGGGGTATGACTGCATGAATATTGCTGCTTTATGCCATGCTCCTGCAGGAACCTTGCAAACTCATTTGAGAGGTACTCTCCCCCTCCATCTGACCTTAGGCATTTTATTTGCAGGCCTGTTTCTTTTTCAACCATAGCTTTAAAAGCTTTGAAATGCCCAAACACTTCACTTTTCTTTTTCATAAAATGCACCCAAACTTTTCTACTGTAGTCATCAATAAAAGTGACAAAATAATGACAACCTCCAATAGATGCAGCTTTAGTAGTCCACACATCAGAGTTGATTAATTCCAATGGCTTCTTACTCTCTTGAACATGTTTAGGAAATGGTTTCCTTGCCTGTTTTCCAAATTGACAGGCTTCACATACCTTATGCATTTCTGTGACCTTGAAGTTAGGCAATCCTGCAACAATATTTTGGGCCTGCATTGATTTAAGTCGTTGTACATTAGCATGACCAATGCGTTTATGCCAGATATCAATAGCTGCAACTACACCGGTCCCATGTGCAAACATCGCTGCACTCAATTCAGGCATGTCCGCATCCAACGTAAACATCCTGCCCTTCTTCTTTCCTTTTGCTATCAAGCGACCGTTATTTTTTATATCCTCAACAAAGCATCCATGAGGATTAAATCTGACCTGCAAGCCCTGCTCAACCATTTGACCAATAGAAACTAGGTTCTTGCTGATATTCGGGACATGAAATACATCAGACAGGTATTTCTTTTTCCCATCCTGCATAGACAAAGGAATTTTACCAATCTGCACAATAGGATGTGCAGTATCATCACCAGTCTCCACAAATCTAGGGCTTTCAATTTTCCTTGCATCCTACATCCATTCTGCGTGACCTGTCATGTGGTTTGACGCACTTGAGTCAACATACCACAAATCATTGCTTTCTTCTGCACTTGTCACAGAATTGGTCATGTGTTGCACCATAAACAGATGCTCATTTATGTCATCACCCTGTCTACTAGAAGATGCATAATTGCCTTGCTGCAATTTTCCATTCATAATGTCATTCTACTTTTTGTAGCAGTCTTTAGCCATATGACCCATTTTACCACAATAGTAGCATTCAACATTGTTGTTTGCATTTTGGCCTCTCTGCCATCCAGCACGACCTCTTTGGCTCGCCCTGCCTCTAGAGTTACCACGTCCTCCTCCATAGGACTGGTTTTCTTGAGTTTGCTGCATATTCTGATTTCTACCACGGCCTCCTCTACCTCTGCCTCTACCTCTTCCAGCATTTGAGTAGAAGATAGTTTCTTTTGAAGTTCCTCCTGAAGAAGATGCACCACCATTTCTCTGCTCTTTAGAAATTAGAAGAGCAAACAACTCCTCAAAATCAGGAAATTTTTCACGGACGGCAATGGATGTCCGGAACTGAGCATAATCCTTTCCTAGACCATTCAACTAGATCATCATCTTCCACTGGCGACCCAATGGAAGCAAGTGCATCTGCAATTTTCTTCACCTTCATGTGGTAGTCATTGATGCTCATATTTTCTCTCTGCACATTGTGCAACTCCTGCTTGAGCTGCATTTTCCTGGCTTGCGTATTTGTGCTGTACATTTTTGCCAAAGTATCCCATGCCTCTTTTGGCATACTTGCATCCTGAATATGCACAATCATAGAATCTGAAATATTGATAGACAGCCAGTACATAACTTTTCTGGCTCTCTCATGCCATCCTTTAAATGCCTGCATTTCCTGTTGATTGGGAACATTAGGAAGAACTGGTTCTTCTTCATTTCCTGTAATGAACTCCCAATAGCCTTTTCCCATGAGGAAATTCGTCATTCTAAACTTCCATGCTTGGAAGTTATTCTTGTCAAGCTTTTCAGTGGCAATCTGTGAAAGAGAATCAGACGCCATTATAGAACACTACAAAATATTCTATCACTGCAAAAAACACAGCTTTTGCCTCACAAGGGCAAATCTGCAAAACTGACGAAAGTGGTATTTGACCACACAGTCACTTCCTAGTGACGATTTTGCATGAACAGGCAAAGAGGATGATTCTGTAACTCCCAATATCTCTACGCATAGGCATACGATGCAATTTCTGCGGCAACTTTTCACCGACCTGCAGAGCAGTGGTTGCACAGCAAAAATAGGGCCTTTTTCTCAGTGCTTGCGGAGAACTTCTGCCTCCAAAACGGGCCTCGAAATGGCCTCGAATCAGAAAAATAAAGTCACCCAGGGTTTTGCCCTATCCCGCAGCATATATTGCCCTCTTGCAAGTGGTGAAGGGTGTCTCAATCTGAGACAATGCACTCTTGCACTTTCCGGCTGTGCTACCTATAGAGATTTGCTCCCAAACTCAAAAAAGGAAAGCAACACTGGTCCTCTTACCAGGACACCGCGAATTTGGTTTGGTTTCTTGAGCTCCTTACCACGAACCAGGCTCTGATACCATGTAAAGATAGTGGGAGAGAAGGAAGGAGTCTCACTTGCGGCTTTCTCACATATACAATGGGGGAATACACACAAAGGTGGAGGCTAAAAACAGTTTTCCTCTTCTTAGTTGTGAAAGCCAAAAGAACTCTAGTACAAAGAAATAGAAGAACCCTATATGTGGGTCTCAAACCAAACTCAGCTAACTAAGGTGGCATACTAACTGAGCCACGAACTAGAGTACATAAGGATAGCTATCATCCACAGCTATTATTCATGGGCGGTGTACCAACCGCATCTGTAGCTAACAAGTCGGTGACATAAATGCACAACGGTCACCCTGGCATATCACAAGTGGAGCTCGATATCTCAACATATTGTTACCTCAGCAAATGTGCCAAGGTGGCTGTTAGAAAAAAACAGATCCTAAATCAAGGGTAGAGGCTGCTATCATCTCAGAGGTAGAGGAACATATGCTTTGTAAGAAGAGGAAAGTCAGAAGTGTGGGGGTAGAAGATCCTCCATAGCATGCTCATTGAATGTTGGTTGGTTTTTAGTTCTAAATGTTCTCTTTATTTGTCTCTTTCTCTCGTGTTATGTATGTTTATGCTTTTTAATGAGCATCTCAATGAGCAAATCTAATTGTGACATCTGTTTATGCTCATTTTCCTATAGAACAATCATCTGATCACACCAAAGATATCACTCTTGATCTATGTGCATAGTGGGAAACTTAACACAACATGTTCAAAGCGTAGTGGGTTCCTTTTCTTCCACAACAATCATTTTACCCATTTCAATTACCAAGAAATATCTCCCTTTATTTCTCTATTTGTGTTCATTGTAGGAAACTTGTAAAATGGGCTTTTACCAATCCTTTACAAGTGTACCTACTAGCATATTAGTGTTTGCTTTTCTTTCAAATGAGAGTTTTGTTCCAAACTTGACTTGGTATGAAATTTCTTTGTGCAAGTTGTGCCTAAAGGACGAGGAGTTCCATGATGAATGTAGTTTGAGCTTGAAAGGAGATGACTCTAAGTGCTTGAAGGAGTTAGAGTTGCTAGACCAAAAGTGGCTTGGTGTTTTTCAAACACCAAGCAATCCCTCATAGTATAGAATCCAGTACAACAATTATCTATCTTGAACTATATAGAGATTTATGCTCTTTCACAATAAATTCTACCAAAGCAGTAGTTCCCAACCAACATGGAGGTAGCGATGGAATTTGTGAGGGCATATGCAAAGCAATTCAACCCAGTGGCAATCAAGCAAGGCAAGTCCAAGGTATTTGCATGGGTTGGCTTTGCGGAGAAACATAATAAAAAGCTTGAAAAGAGTGGCTATTTTGATAGCCATTACATGAAGCGAAGGTTGAATAATTAAGGAATGTCCTTGTTGCATACGAGGCATGTTGCAACAAGGGGGAAACCAATATGATGAGTCTTTGAGAGATGGCATCCTGTGTGTAGGTGAGAAGGGTAGGCTTGAAGAAACACCCATTTCTACTAGACCATCTAGTAGGCATGGCAAAAGAAGTAAGGACATGAGGGTTTTTTATGCCACTTGGTGTAGGAAATCTGTTCCTAGCGGAAGCAAGAGAGTGCATAGATGAGTGGATGATTAGCAAGCTAAGGAGATGCAAGCTTGTGGATTAGGGATAGGAACCCTAATCCTAATCTATGTATAAGAACACACATAGGTAGACTGTGTGATGGTGGAATGAAATCCAAACATAGGAGTTGGATACATGTGGCTCATGTGTCTCTCTCTCATCCTCTTATGTGAGCTTCCTCGCTTGTTTTGAGTCTCCTCTCTCCATTGAGCATAATGATCCTATTCTTTGTACATGGTATCAGAGCCTTGCCATTCCTCTCACTTCACACTTGTAGACTCTATGTTTGAGAGTTGTAGCTTCTTGGCTTCGTTGCCAACAATCCACATCATTTGATGCTACATCAAGGGTTTGTGTTTGTTCCAGAAGGTGTCTTTGGTAATGGGAGAAGGTACATTACCTTCTCAGAGATGCTACTGGTTGTTAATAGTTATTTGGGCAAAGTGGTTAATGGTTGGTTGCTTCAAGATATCTCAACATTTATCACTATCATGTTTCTTCACAAGGAGGAGTTGTTTCTCTATTCGTGAATTCCTCGTTGTTGTTAGGCCGGAGCTTTTTGATGCAAAGGTCATCAAAAGAGGCGTTATCTTAGCTGCCGAGAGCTTTCCAGCAATCTATCTATCTTCTTCTATCAGAGTGTTCCGTGAGGTCTCTCATAGAAGAACTTGGGAAGTTGCTCATGTATAGTCTGTTCTACCTTTGCACTACTTTAAAAAAAAAAAAAGAGGCAACTAATTATTGACTCTTCTTTGCTTGTCAACATATTTGAAGGAATACTATAGTAGACTTGTCTCTTTGTGAGGACTTTGAAGGGCTCCATGAAGGCGATTGCTACTCATCTTCACTGATTCTCAATTGGCCTAGTCATTGCAGGTTTCCTTGGTTCTCAAAAGGTTTTACATATCAATAGCTTCTCTTCCAGGCTATGAAGCCTTGCTGTGCTGAGTGTGGACTTGGTTAGAGCTTTACTCTCTTGATTTCTACAAAGTCATTCTCCAAGGACATAGAGCACCAGGCTGCTTAAGATGAAGCCTGCATTTTTCTCTTCCATGTTGTAGTTTCCTCAATCCTCTAAAGTGGCACATGCAATTTATCAACGAATTCTTTGTATGACATGGTGACTCTACAAATCAAGTTTTTCCAAATTTTATTCATGCCTCCTATTACTATGACATGTGGCACAGTTAATTTTTTGCCCCCCACTTTATTTTTCTTAAGGTTCTTTTTACATTCAACTGCAAAGTTGTCTGGCTTTTTCTCCATCTTGGGAGGTGATTTTGAGGAGGTTTCTTTTGAACAATTTACTTGCTATTCTCTCCTCTATCCTTCTGCATATTTCTCCATTGAAGATATTAACATAAGGCTCATGATGAGGACCATTATTTTTTGAAAGACCATTCGCAAAGAAAGTGTCATCATTGTGGTGAAATAGGACATCTTGCCAAAGATTGCAAGATGCCACGTGAAGAAGGAAACTTTGTAAGCTCGTCAAATGACACCTCTGTGGAATCCTCTAAGTGAAAGAGGAATATGCATCTTGTACATTGGAATTTTCCTCCCGCATGCTATGCAGTCTTGTATGCAATGCCCAACATTGTGAATTTCACATGTTGGCACTACTGAGAGGGGATGTTGGAAATCCCTTCCTAGCAGAAGCAAGAGAGTGCATGGGTGAGTGGGTAATTAGCAAGCAAATGAGATGCAAGCTTGTGGATTTAGGATGAAGACCCTAATCCTAATCTATGTATAAGAGCACACATGGGTGGAGTGTGTGATGGTGGAATGAAATCAAACCATAGGAGTTGGATACATGTGGCTCATGGTGTCTCTCTCTCATCCTCTTATGTGAGCTTGCACCCTCAGTTTGAGTCTCCTCTCTCCATTGAGCATATTTCTACACTTGGCGGCTTAGATGTAGAGAAAAATGTCAAGTGTATAGCTAATTACTTGGCCGCAAACTTAAATACTACTATAAAGGAGAGTGATCCTATTCTTTCTACACTTGGAAGCTTAGATGTGAGAAAAATGTCAAGTGTAAAGTTGATTACTTGGCCACAGATTTAAATACTACTATAAAGGGAATATATATATATATAGATAGATAGAGAGAGAGAGAGAGAGTCCATGCATGAGTGGGTTTGTAACTGGCTACGTCAAAGGTTTTGAAAAGAGAACTCATTGCTCATTTTGAAGTTAAGACAAAATGTGCTAAGCAAAGGATCTTGTTAGGAATTTCCAGGGACACAATATTTTATGCAAGTTATGTGCTTTCACCCAAGAGCTTTTTGTGCATGTCCTATTGATTTCTTACATGTAGTAGTGTTTGAAGCATATATACTTAATTTAGAAACATGCTTAGCTTGCAAAGTTGAAGTTGACAAACATCAATATATATTTTAGTGACATTATTACTTAAATCACTGCTTCATTTTGCAAAAGAATGGGACAAAATCAAGTCCAATGCAAAATCCAACACTTTTAGGGAAAAAATATGACAAAATCTAATCCAAACACATACAAGAATCAACACTTTTTAAATTTTCATGGTTGTTATCAAAATCACAACAATGTCAAGTGTTATTCTTATGGGAACTAGGAAAGTGTACAAGCATAATAAAAAGCGACTTGCTTCCATATGCGTCTAGATTCTTTCTTCTTATAAGTTATATAACACTTAGATTTTCATAATGAGGGGATGTTGATGAATCCCCTTATATATGTACACTAATGTGGAAGACCCATTTTGGGCTCCACATTCTATTGTTACATATTATTAGGGGAAACTCCCATGATGTTAATCAACATACAATCAATCATGAACATGAGATTTTTGAGAAAGGAGAACAAATTGTTTGCCATTCCAACACTTGGTTAACAAAATACAAATTTTCAAAGTGGTTTTGATATATATTCTAATAGTTGGCAAAATCACGTTTGTTATTATAATATTCTAACACTAAAGTCTTTGAGTGTTTCTCATTTTGTAAAGGTTCAAGGGTGACGTGAATTTGTATCTATCTATTTCTCTAGTGAGAGAAACCCTAAAGCTATTCTCAAATTGTCATGCTAAGATCGTGCTATAAGATGCAATGCCTACTAATGCATGAGATATTTAAAGACATTCTTGTTTCCATAGGCTTAGTCACGTCATATACTTGAAAGCCAGAAGGGCCTTTACAATGCGAGAAGAAGCAAGGAAGTACGAAAATTAAGGATGCAAGACTCTTTTAAATTCTAAAAGATAAGGATGTGTATATATTTAAGGAAAAAAAGGCATGGAGCTTAGGTTGTACGAATCTTTCTAATTTTTTAGTGAGCACAATAATTTTTTAGTGAGCACAATAGTTGTGGATATACTCAAGGTAGGCATTATTTGCTCATTTTTTGTTATGGAATGGTCCCCAAATACATTGTCAATTGAGATTTATTTATTGCATGGTGGATGAACACAAACTCTTGAATTTCCAATCTTCTAGAAGATATGCATTGCTCACAATAATAATTGCTACAATGCAATATCATATAATTGGTATGGTCAGGCCCTTAATGACAAGGACTAAGAGAATGAGTCCATGGTAGATATCATCATATAACATCATATACTTTACTTGTATTGTGGAAGAATATGTGAAATGGTTCTATGTAAGCCCTATGGTGACATCCTAATTGCCAACATAATTGACACTAATTTGTACATATTTCTTAGTGAGCTCCCTGGGTGCTATAGATAGCTTAGAAATCAGTGGCAAGCACATGTTTTGAGGTCACAACAAACTAGTGGTGAGCATAGTAGCCACCTCATAAGAGCTCATTACACACCTCAATCATCAAGAACCGAGTGGGTGTGGAGGTAAGGGACTCACAAGAAACACATATGTATAGCTAGAAGAAATAGTGAAAATGTCGTGAGGAGGACTTTCTTTAAGAAAAGAAAATGAAAAGCATAAGAGCGTTTGAAAAAAAGAAATGCCAAGTCTAGGCATTTCATTCTTATCAAGGGCCGTAGAGAGGCAATCCAAGGATTGTTCATCCATTTTGCAACAACCACCTCACATCTTGAGTCTTGATGTTGAAATTGAGCATTTGCTTGTGATTGCAACATGCGAGCAGCTTGATTCAATTATAGGGTAGAAAAGCTTTGATTGGATGATTGGAATTGATTTCTAACCACTTACCGCCTTGACGATGGGAAGAAAGCGATCAAAAACATTTGTCATGGTGGTAGGGATGCATGCATGTGCTAATTAGCACATGGCTTTTAGTTGTAGACTATCTTCTAAGGAATGGGAGTTCCTATCATGTTTGCATAGGTCTTGGATATGATAAGATGTTCTTGTAAAAGGAGAGACCCAATTAGATGTTCTTGTAAGGTGAGATCCAAAGCAACCCATTTGGAGTTCATAGAGAATTCATGGCAACATATTGCTATAGCTTGTGCTAGGGTGAAAATGCTAGCCATTGAGGCCACTCAAGGAATAGTTAAGAGCAAGCCATTTCTAAAGGAGCTCAAAAAAGTTGGCACATGTGGAACGATAAGAGAGGGAAAGAATTACAAGGGATATCTTTAAACATCTAAATAAACACTATTAATCCTTTAAGAGAATACAAAAGGTACCACATAAGCCCATTAACCCATCTAAGGATTCAAGCATTTTGCGAACTACCCCCTCCTCCCCTTTTGCAAAGTGCATTATTCATAGCAGATTTTGAAGGGACTCTAGAAGGATTCAAGAATTTGGTGAATCACCCCCTCCTCCCCTTTTGCAAATTGCATTATTCATTATACATATTGAAGGGTCAAGGCACTAGAGGGGGCAACTTCAAGCGTAGGGGATGGGACAAGATCAATGTGAGGGTAGGGTTTGATACGAGGGTCGTGGTGGATGGCTTCTGTACATATGATGTGGTATGGGAAATTCGTGTACAGAATGAAGAGCAAGGCTAATATGGGATTGGGATTGGGATTGGGCTTGGGCTTGGGCCAAGGATTGAGTGAGGGGTCAATAGATTGTGCTTAGAACATTTTCTACATGTGACTTCAATAGTTTCCAACCAATGTGCAATTTCGGGCCGTGTATTGTGGCTCATTGGCTTTAGGGTGGTTTCACAAGTGTTTGGACAGCTTGTGCCTCCTTGTAAAAGCTGGGTAACTTACATATGAGTGGACAGGTGGGCTGCTTTCACAAAAAGTTTGCCCAATAGCAGCCCTGCTTTGGCAAAAAATAGTCTCGCCCTGAAAAACGTCCACCCAATAGTAGCCCCACTTGTAAGGAAGAAAATAAGATTTAATGGGGTGATGATTGGGGGAGCCCGAAGCATTCTTGTCTGTGACTAGGCATGTTAGATAGGAAAGAGCGTAGTTGTTCGTTTGTGAAAGGGTTGCACTAGCGGTAGTGCACATGCAACATTTGTGTGTGGCTGGGGTTGTTATACTTTTGGGCCACATGACTGATTGAGAGAGTGCATTTATGTGGCATCTCTATTTCTTAGGGTGCTATTTTGGGCAGCTTTGTGCCACCCAACTTTCACCGGCAACAACAGCTGGTCAAGCCTATGTCTGCCACAGGTGTAGAATTTGCAGAGGGGATGCTAGGCAACCAGCCATCGGCGACGCGCATTATCGCGGATGGAGGGGGCAATAATGGGTGTGCATAGAAGGCTTCCACATTTCGAGACTCCAATAGTGTGCAGCCACAGTGCGCGGTGGAGCTGCACAGTAATGTAGAAGCGGGCTTCATGGACCCCCTTTAGGTTACGTGAAAGCTGAGACTCAAGGGGCAAGGGGGCAAGCTCGAAGAGGGGGGGGGGGGGGGGGGAAAGAAAGAAGGGGGGGGGGCGGGGGGAAACAGATAGGTCAACGGGTGGGGCAGGTTGACGGGGAGGAGGGCAGGTGGCGCGTTGTGATTGGGCGAGGGACTGGAGATTCGGCAATTGGATTATCATCATAAAAGGTATCGTAAGTGATGACGTCATGCGTGCATGGGTGACGCGACCTTTCCTGATTGGGTTAATAATTTAATAGTGAATCTCTTTTTTTTTAATTTATTTTTTTTTGTTTTTTTTGGGTAAACCTCGTCACTCTCAATTCCTCTCTCACACACACACACACACTCTGTCCTTCACTTTCACTCTCGCAAGCTCCCTGGCTATGGCGTGCATCTCCACAAATAGTGGGTCCTCAATCCTTCCTCCTCCCACGCCTCCCCCCCCGCTCCACTCCCCCCCCCCCCCCCCCCCCCAACCTCCTCTTCCACCCTCATCATCCCCTACATCCCACCTCCTCTCCTGCTTCCCTTAGCCCCCCATGGCCTCCTCCTCCTCCCCCCCCCCCAAATGGATCTCCTTCCTCGATCATGACCTCCTCCCCGACGAGCTCCACCCTCCCGACGCTCTCTTTTGGGACCACCACGACGACTCCCCTCACAGGTTTTGCAATCCTCTTCCTCCTCGTACTTTAGCTTTTGCTCCCTTTTAAAGCAGATCACCTCGGTATCGAAAGGTCCACGGGGAAAGCTCCACAGGGTGTAATCCTTGCTGTCCTTGACCCTTGAAATCGAGATCGTCCAGCTTTGGGACCATTTTCCGTTTCTTGACACAGTGGAAGCGAGGCAAGAGTAAAATGTGACGTGCTGCTACTCGAGTTTCTGCATTGCCACATATTCCGAGTTGAAGACCCTTATTTCTTTTGAAATGGGTTGACATTTATCGCTGTCGCAATGGGTTGACGTCTTTGAATTGGGTTCACATTCTGGAGGACTTCATTTCGCTCCACTTACGGTTTCATTTAACGTGAACCCAAAATGAGAGAAACAGATCGAGCGTGCTACTCTACTACCATATAAGATCGATCTCGCTTTTTTGCTCCTTAGAACACAGAATTGGTAACCTTACTGCATTTTGATTGTAACGAAGAATGTCTTTAGACTCCGTTCTCTCAATTTTCAAGAGGGAACCTTCCACTCGCTGAGATTTATACGTCTCATGGTGGGTTTGGAAATAGGCATATGAACTTCCTCCAGCCCTTGGGGAAGGCGTCTTGAAAGAGGAATTGGTTACGGTAAATCACGGATGCGTAGAAACCATATGCACGGTGGCAAACTTTGCGACTTAGACTTCCATGAAAATGTGTCTTTTGAATGTTTAAGACGTTGATTTGGCGGAATAAATTTTAGCGCATACGTGGTGTCTAGTTGGTAGCGGGTAGAATTCGAGTGTCCAAATTTTCCTGGTATACGCATGTTTCACTTGAATGAATGTTAAACCTGATGGACCTTTCGTTTTTCACCAACGAATTCCTTTTTTATTGCTTGGGTCCCGGTAGAAAAGTTTGCTTTGCTCTTGGATCCTGGCATGAAATTTTTACTCTGTAAGATTGGAGCTCGAGCTTACCGAGTAACCAAATCACAACGATTTTCCTTTTTTTTCCATTGTGCAGTGTAGACAATGATGGCTCTCGAGGCGATTCCTTTAGTCAAGACCACTTTTGTCCAAAGAAAAGGTTTTGACAAGAAGTTGACTCATATACCTATGTTATCATTCTCTCTTTTTGCTGATCTGATAGGTGGTTTTCTTGACAGACTGTGGTGTGCATCGTTTTTTTAATTCTATTGCAATCAGGTTTAAGATATAGACAAAAATGCCCAGAAAATTATACTGTGGGGTACTGTTCTAAGTTATTACCTGCATTTGTTCACACACTTTCTGTCAAGTTTGCAAATTTGTCAAGCATACTGTACCAGCTTCCGTACAAATCATTTTTGTATAAGCAGCTATTATAATCTTAGTTAGGAGTTGGTTTGTTTTGAAACTCTATGGTCCTGAATTTAGTATTTGTCAGCCAACCTGCATGGGACTTGCATGCTGCAGAACAACAGCAGCCCACTCTTTACTCCTACGGACGCATACAATCAGTCCTTAACAATTCCAGGCTCTTAAAGGACTTCAGCAGTATTGTAGCTATCTCTCTTGCAAAGCGTACCTTTCCTTTTTGACATTCATACAGGTCCTCCCAAGTGCACCTTCATCATATTACTAAAACCAGCCAGCTTTAAGACGTGGAGTAAGGTGTCAAAGATAATTCATATGCAGGGCACCGTTTTGTCTGTAGTGCAAAACATCTGCCATGATGATTGGCTGTGGCCTGTAGAGTGTGCTAACTTCATATGTTCGGAAGTGATGCCTGCATTCAATCAAGTTTTGCATTCTAATCTTGAATACAGACTGAAGTTTGTTCTTTGTTTATTTTTGTACAGATTATTAGCGTAGAAGCAGCATGTTGTCAGCTTAGTTAGGAGTTGGTCTTTCAAATATCTCAATACAGTTGGTGCCTACGTTCTGCTCCTAGAGATTTGGCACCACTGCCCACCCTTTTGCAGGACACCTTCGTTTTAAGGCCATAATAGTGGAATTCCTCACCAGCTTCCGTTCTTCACAAGGCTTGGAGACACTGCAGTGTGCACCAGAGCTTGCTATGGACTGGAGGTTGTGTACAAACTGTTGGAAATGGGCTAACCCCCTTGGGTGCCCCCTTGTGGCTTGTGTGGATAATGAGTTATGAAGAGCTCTTGGCGCGGCGTGACACGTGTACTACGAGGGAGAAATCCCATAATACTATGTGCACTAGTGGTGGCCTTGCATATAAGGCCTTGAATGAAGACCTCATATCCATAATCCCTGGGTACCCTTTGGGGTGTTGAGGAGGATACATGGCTATGGGGCGGTTTGGGACCCGCACCTGGCGTACTTGGCCACGTGGCATCTTTTGGAGCTCTTACATGGTATCAGAGCAGGAACCTGTGGACTCTCCGGCTGTCACGTGGCAGTTGTTTGGCTTCTACTGTGGTCTGCCGTCTGGTCTGTTGCGGGAGGTGGCAGCCCGTGCGGACTATTGGACAGCAGACTGTACTGGCACATGGAGGTGTCGTGATCCATGTGTGACCAATTCAGTGTGACCTCGCCGTGGAGGCTCGTGATTCACGGCGCGATGTCAGTGCGACAATTTAGGCTGCTTGCACCGGCGGCTTTATCTGGTGGTACACGTTTGTGCACTTTGGGGCAGCTTTGGTTTGCTGACCCCCATGCGGTTTGTGGTGTCCCCCGGTTTGTTGGTTGGGACTGGCCTTTGGTTTTGCAGCTCACCTTTCAAGGTGCTTAACCCACGGGGGATGTTGGAAATGGGCTAACCCCCTTGGGTGCCCCCTTGTGGCTTGTGTGGATAAAGAGTTATGAAGAGCTCTTTGCGCGGCGTGACACGTGTACTACAAGGGAGAAATCTCATAATAGTATGTGCACTAGTGGTGGCCTTGCATATAAGGCCTTGAATGAAGACCTCCTCATATCCCTGGGTACCCTTTTGGGGTGTTGAGGAGGATACGCGGCTATGGGGCGGTTTGGGACCCGCACCCGTCGTACTTGGCCACGTGGCGTCTTTTGGAGCTCTTACACAAACTACTGCAGAATCACTTGAATTTTGAGCTTCAAATTTACTCCCAAGTCTGAGAGGGCTTGCCTATCCTTTTTTTGTTGAAGTCACTTGTTCTAGAAAAAGGAAGAAACTTCTCAAGTGGATATGCAGGGACATATTTGTCAAGATAAACCTCTAAGGAGGTATGTAGACAAGTAACAGTGCAAAAGACACGACCAACAGTATTTTTTGAACTGAGGGCAGCCTATAAGTCACCTGGAGTTTGGGGAATTTCTTTCCAGATTTGGTCTTTTGGAGATCCGTATGATTGGACATACATAAAATTAGATGACTCACTGAGCCAAGCCATTCGATCTGTGGAAGTGCAGCTGGATGCATTGAGTCGAAGCCTCAAGGTGTAATCGACTGGCAGGAGCAATTTGTGTTCTTCACTGGCCTCCACCACAGTGCCAGAAGCTGGTCATTTGTTTTGCAACCTGTGAAAACCTGCTGCAGGCTGCTTCTGACAAAATATGACCTGTGATAGTTGGTATTTTGCCCCTTCGTGTCTGGCTGTGCATCCAAACCCCTCCCCAAGGCAGGGTTCCAAACTGAGCTCCACACCGTTTTGGTGTTGAGCCAGGCCTTGCACCAAAGGGTGCGTGTGACTGGCTCACTGTTGGTATGTTTGCCATTTTGACTCCACAATCCCCCACTCTCAAAATTGAACAGCCAGGAAACCGACCAACAGTGGGTGTGCCATCAGATGCAGGGGTGCTTGTCTCAAGGCTGCTCTCAGGGACCTTCTTCAGCTTGACCTATCTTGTGCTGTCAGATGGAAAGGACAGTGCCCTAGAACCAAAATCCAACCTAGAAAGTTTTATTTACCTCTAGCTAACACGGTTTAATTTAACATGAAGAATCCTTCCATTGGTTCTCGTGTTCGTCTTTCTTGGTGAGCTCAATGCGTAAATATTATCCAACAAAAGGATGGGCATTGCACATGAATTGCGAAAGTAGCTCGTGCAAACCAATGGAATGGCAAAAATATAACCAGTAGTGCTTCAAGCCATGGTTAACAGTGTTAAGGGGACATTGTGCGGACACTCTCCTGACCCAGACGGATTGCATATTCTCTACCCATCTTGTGCCTGTCATATAGGATAGTCATAGCCTGTGGTGTTTGGAGATGTCCAACTCCTTAAAAGGAAAAACATGTATACCAGACTCATGTGATCAGATGCCATTACATTAGGCAACCCAAGTGCCATTTCAAGAATGGATTGTGCATGTTAACTGTTCAAACATGCAAACAAGATTCTCTCTCTCTCTCTCTCTCTCTCTCTCTCTCTCTCTCTCTCTCTTCTACTTCTTCTTTGTTACCACCCTCTTTGCTATACTAGTTTTCATTGTTTGGGTTGGGATTCTACAGCTTAGTAAGCACTGGTTTTATCCAAGAGATTCCAGAAACTTTTGGAACCCAGATGGCAGCTTATGCCTGGGTACTAATGAGAACCAGATATATGTTCCTGGATCATCCCGCTGTATTAGCGGACATGCAAATTTCATCTTGTGCAGTTTTCGTCCATGTTGCGGCTTGCTGATATTGCAGTAAATTCTATCTATCTTAAGTGGTATGTTGCCCTATCAGCTAGATTGTCTAAGCATTTTTTTGTCTAGATGTTTGTTGGGAGAGACTATTCACAAGCAGTTGTAGCTTGACTGAAGAGGATGTGGACTACTTTTTTATTAGACTTCTTCTGTAGTGCTATTCTTTGTCATGGCTGAGTCTTCCCTTCACCTCCGGAGTGCCGACGAAAACTTAGTGCGAAGATCTTTGTATAAATGGATGCTCATGTATGTGTGGGTGTGTGGATTTCTATGTTTGAGAGCATATGTTTATACTATGGTCTACACCCACCGTTAGGTGCTAATGATGTTGGTGGGGATGTCATAGTAGACAGTCCCTGTTATGCATGATGGAGTTTATGGTTTTCACCCTTATAAGTGACTATCATGAGATTGAGATTGAAACTGCACGAAGTGTTGCGTTTTTAGAGGATGAGTTTGGGCATGTTCCTGGATTCATCATTCATCTTGTGAGCCACAGTAAAATTGCTTGATGCACAATTAAAGTTCTACAAGAAAATACATTTATTTTGTATGGTTCCTTTTAGATATAGCTTGCACTTTTTGTTTTTGCTTTTTGTTTTGTTTTGTTTTTTTTGGGGGGGGGGGGGGGGCTAGAGGAACCACTTCTAATGAAAAGGTTGAATAGGCAGATTGACTGTCCAATGGGGTGTTGTGAGGATGGGGACTTGTAGGCTGCTCACTTAGTGTTGTAGGCTGCTCACTTAGTGTTACGGTTCATGGCCCATGTAACCCTAGATCAACTGCAAGGAGACAATCAGGGGGTGCACGTAACCAATGGATCCCGCTCTTCATGAGATGTGGAATAAACCTTGTCAAAAACCGAGAGAGATTGACAGCATTTGTTGTTAGGAATCTGCAGATGCTGCCACATGGCAGCCAAGGTGCACCGAGTACGGGGGGTCCCACTACCTCACCTCCTAGCCACGCAAGCCTCGCCACTACCCAAAAAGAGCCAGCTGGGATAGTGGGGAGGGTCTCAAACCCTCTTTGTATCCCAATGATTCTGTAATCATCATGCTTATGCGATTTCTTCCCTTTATTTCCACGTGTCATCACGCGCATTATTTGCCCATTAATCAGCACCCACAAGGGGGTTTGGACCACACCAAGGCCCCATTGGCCTTCATTTCCAACACCCCCCAATGGTCCGAACACCACGAGTAAGCAAGTATTCAGACGCCTCAAATTTGACCCCCCTACTCAAGGTCATCCCATCACACATGGAATGCAAGGGCCCTTCAAAATCTGGCCATTCACAAGCCAGCAACACACGTGGACTGCATAGGCCATCACCCCTGTGTCAGCCGCCTTGAAAACCGCACCGAATACCGCCGCCTGTTCTGAACACACCTCTGGCCACAGAGCGACAGCCGCCCACCACTTGCAGACAAAGCACAACGTGGGTCATCACTCCCACGCGTGCGAAGTTATTGTTCAGCCGCCGCGCCATAACTTTTTCAGTCATCATCAAGTACACATAGTTGCACGCAGTTGCCACGTGTCTATGCCACTGTCCACAGGCCGTGCGCCTGCTCTGATACCACTGTTAGAAATCTGCAGATGCTGCCACATGGCAGCCAAGGAGGAGCGCCAAGTGCGGGGGGATCCCACTACCTTGCCTCCTAGCCACGCAAGCCTCCCCACTACCCTAAAAGAGCCGGCTGGGATAGTGGGGAGGGTCTCAAACCCTCTTTATATCCCAAGAATCCTGTAATCATCCCATGCTTATGGGATTTCTTCAGTTTATTTCCACGTGTCGTCACGCGCATCATGCGCCCATTAATCAGCACCCACAAGTGGGTTTGGACCACACCAAGGACCCATTAACCTTTATTTCCAACATTTGTGAGGACCTGGGATTGTTCCTTGTTTTCCATGTTACTCCACTTCGGATGACGTGGCATTATAGACCACCCCCATGCTTGTTTATTCACATTGTAGAGGCCAAGGATATACTTTTCACTCTCCCACATTTGCCTTGAATGAAATAAATTACTTCTTACTGTAAGTGAATGTGTAGAAGTCAACAGTGAAAATGACATGCAGTTTGGATTACTAATACTCAAATAATTGAATCCCACATTAAAGTGTGCTAGATCAGTGTGAATTTGGGGCTAGAATTTAGAGAGCGTTTAAAGATGGGACATGTTTCAATCTCTCATAAATTGACTAAAATAAAGAAATCAAATAAATTGAAAATTGAAACACAAAGTAAGAAGTGTTGGGCCCAAACTTTCTAAATGTTGGTTCTCGTTGATGAGGCAGATACACACAATCAAGATGTGTCTTAAAGGGGCTTGTGGTTATGAAAGAGCGCAAAAAGAACCTGCAAACGGTGAGGCTAGGGGGAAATACTTGAAGGTAATTGCATGCCTTGTAGGCACTCAAAAACAAACAGAACATCTCTAGCCGTGTGGTGACCTCTTATGGTGAATTCTATTGAACAAACTGCCTACAGAGATCTGAAATAGAATTCCATCCAAATCCTCAACAGAAGAAAACAAGTTTCCATCAGTGGAGAGATTTCCGTCAGATTTCTCTGGTTTTCCAGCAGCTTTTGCTGTGGATGATTTTCCACAGGCTTTGCACGGCCTATGATTTGTCTTGAATGCAGGTCGTTGACTATTGTTTAACACCTTGGAGATCTTCTTCCACACAGTAACTTGTGCAGGATTTGTGTTGTTGCTATTGGCCCTTTCCGCCTGCAGAGATCAGCAGGTATTTTGCAGGTGGAGCATTGGTTTTTTTTTGCATACAATCTGCCGCCTTTGCAGATCTCCACTGCCGGTGTTGTTGGTTTTGGTCTTGCAGTAACACCAGTTCTTCTGTTGATGTGTGTCCCCGACATTGATTCTTTTGCCCCTTTCACGATCTTCTGCTAGTAGACACTTCTTTAGATGATGAAGCAATGTATATTACATGCTGCTGATGTCCTTCGCCAAAGATTGCTGCAGATCATCACGATGCAGCTCTGATCACAATTATATCTGTCCCTTCAGATCTCCTTCGATGACTTGTATGCTGATCTGCCACTTGTGGACTCCTTCCACTTCTCTGAGTTTGTAGGCTAGAGCTTCGAAGTCTTTACCCCAATAATGTCACCAACCACTAAACAAGTCTTTAGGTCACCGCTTTGGTGATGAAGGCAAGCTGCTTTTGTGTATCGCCTTCTTTTGCTTGTGCAGATACCCCACTGCTGTGGATAACAATTACTAGCACATCGTCACAAAAGTACTTCAGGGTAGCTTTCTACTAGTAGATATCTATGATGCAGAGGTAGTTGCTGTGCACGCCCACAGCAGGTACCAGCATCGATGTTGAAATTTTGCTGTAGGTCTTTCATCCGCATAGGGATTTGATGGCTTTTGCAGGTACCTTTGTTCTCTTTGTAGATGCCAGGATTCTGAGCCATGTCTCCATAGATGCTTGTATGTCTAGAACTGTGTCCTCTTGGAGTTTGTGAGGCTTCCTTCTCTTCCTGAGACTTAAAGAGGAGTCTCAAGGCTCTGTTACTCAGGCTCAGGTTGTGTGTTCACCTTCTTGGAAGAGGACTGACCTTCCCTCTACACATAGGTAGGAATAAATGCGCGTGCGCACGCGCACACACACACACACACACCCATGCATGCACTCACGCATGCACACACATTTTTTGGTGAAAATTATAGTGCTTTATTGTTATGCTCTAGCCGAGATAGCATGACCTCGGAAAGATCGGTGGGCATTTTCTCTTAGATGACCGACTTCTGTAATATTTAATGTGCGTAAATAAAATGGTCAAGAGAAGTAACTGCCAAGGTCCTAGGTGAGGGTGAAATGGCATTGACTAGGTGGTTCTGAGTGCTAAGGCCTAGGTGCACCTAAATGTGCAATAATGCCAAGGGGCAAATGGTTTAAATGTGCCCCAAGAGAGGGGTAAATGGTGCACCAAGTGAAAAGGGCTAAAATGATGACATGTGGCAGAGGGAACCATCTAGGGAGTTGTGGGTTTTGTGGATATGCATGAAACAAAGAAATTACGTATCTGATGAAATGCGATCCACGAGAGCAAGGCTGGGAGGAAGAACGATATGCCATCGCCCGTGATTGACTTTGACTAGATTAGAGAAAGAAACAGGTTCGTTTCAATTGGTATCAGAGCTCAAGGCAAGGGAAGAGACCAAGGGAAGGGGTTCGTAAGCTGTGACGAAAGCTACGAACGGACAGCAGGCGTAGAAGAAGAAATGCGGCTGCCCGTGACGAAGACCTCCGTGGTGCCTGAGTTCGGGTTGCGGGGGATGTGGATGAACGGAGCAGGCTGACGGCATTCTCCAAGCGAATGATAGCGCGGTGGTTGAGTTTGTTGTGAGGGAGGCCTTCGACGAGCGTTCACCAAATAGTGGAACAGATGGGCGACGTGCTGCGATAGCATGGCGCACCCTCTACGGACGGGCCTTGCGGGGTAGTGGTTATGCCAGAAGCTAAGCCTATAGGGATTCTGTCAGTTAACGAATTGCAGGCGTGGACCTCCCTAGCGGATTGACGACGTGCAGATTTGTTGAGCACCGACGTGCGACTGCGTGGAGTCAAGCGAAGGTGGAGCGGGGCGATGACCTGCGTATTATAGTCGTCGTGACGAATTGGAAGGGCCAGAATAAAGCCGCAGTTTGCAGGCCATATATTTACAAGTTTAATTCTGAGCGCAATTGGTAGTAAATGCTTTTGACGTGACAGATTCGGGCACATAAAAAAAAATAAGGCACGGGATCTTTTGAAGGAAGCGAGAGGCACACGAAATATTAATCTTTTTTTCGAGCTTGCCTCAAGAACGGAACACGCATACTCAGTCTGCGTGGAGCTTCCAGGGAGCACTTTTTTCTCTTTTATACAAATTTTGAGTTGCAGTCGATTCGTTCTGTACAGTAGAGGTTGTCGTTTATTTTTCCTGCATAACAAAAGGGGAATCTGAAAAAAAAAAAAAACTATTTTCCCTTTTGAAACTATGGAGGCAGAAGGACAAGATTCCAGGGTGAATCTACACAACAAATGTCCCATCACACAACACCTACTCTGGTGGGTAGGATTTCGGTATTAGAAGATGCTTTACAACAAATTATGAACCAGCAGCTTCAAGTGAATGCTGGTCAGAATGAGATTAGGGAGATGGTGCAAGCCTTGTCGGCTAGACCATCTAGAATTGATAAGGGCAAAGCTCCAGAAGAGCCAGAGCCCAGTATACATTCATCAGAGCGTGCGAGGGTCAAGGTGCCCATTATTGCTAACTATAGACCGGAGAAGTACGCTGGTCGGATGATCGAGCGTAGTTCTGATGTGATCGAGGTTTGGTTACACAAGTGGGAAGAAGCCTTTGCCATTTGTGAAATCAGATCTGATCTAAAGAAAATCCGTGAGGCCACTCACCTGTTTATTGAGGCAGCGGATAGATGGTGGATAAAGCAGCAGAAAGATCTAGTTGCTCCTACCACCTGGGAAGGATTTAAAGCTGAATTTAAGAAACACTTTCTTCCACCTGACGAAGAGTCCCGAGCTTGGGATGCTTATAGAAACCTTCGTCAGAGGAATTTGTCGGTGGCAGAGTACACTGACAAGTTCAGGGAATGTGTCATGAAAATAACAGACCCTCTCCCTATGTCGGTTCAGTTAAAAGACTATATCTATGGACTGAACGACAAAATTAAAATGGAAGTTCGGGCTAAATATGTGACTACATTAGATGAATCTATTGCAGTAGCCCTGAACTATGAGGATGCTAGAGGCAGATCTAGTGGATTTGTGCAGGCAGGGACTCAGTATGAGTACCCAAGAAAAGGGGGATTTCAGAGGAAATGGACTTCAAAGACAAGTGTCTCGCAGCCAAGTGGCCAAACCAAGCAGGTGAAGCCGGTTGAGGGACCAGCAAAAACAAGTACCACCGTTTGGGTGAAAAGGAAAATAACTCCAATGGCAGCCCGGGCTTGGTCAAAGTCCTCGTTGACCCCTGAACAAAAAGAGAAAGCTAGAAAAGAAGGATTGTGCTTTGGCTGCCTTCAGCGACATCAGTGGAAAGATTGTCCACTGAATACAGATCGTCGCACGGCCAATATGATAATATCTGAATGCGACGCGGAAATGCAGGAGGAGAGTCCCAATGCGGAACATATGCAGATGCAATTGGCGGGACCTTCTCAAAGGTTAGTACCTGTGTTGTTAAGTGTGTCTGTTACTAAGTTAGTAAGCGGTGCACCTGATAACATCCTTTCAAAGCCCGCAGCAACGGGGTATACGGTTTTCGATGAGACCGAGTTGATTAAAATGAAAGGGCAAGTAGCCAATCATGATGTGATTGTGTTGTTTGACTCAGCGTCAACACACAATGTAATCAACTCGAAGCTTATTAAGAGGCTCAAGCTGAAAACTAGTCCGTCTGACTATGCTTATACGGTCAGGATGGCGGACGGAAGTTCAACTGAAGTATGGGACCGAAGGGTTACCCAGTTGGAACTTCGAATTCAGGACTATGTTGAGAAGCTGGACTTTGAACTGACCAGACTTGCTCACGCAGATATAGCCCTAGGCATGGCTTGGCATTTTTGAAAAAATCCAGCCATTGATTGGAAAAAGCATATTTACCAGTTCAAGATGAACGGGGTAGAATATGTTTTGCGAGGTGAAAAGGATTTACCTCGAGGACCACTGATTTCAGCCATGGAAATTCGGAGGACTCCGAAAGAGTTTCTGTGTCTGTGTATAGCATCGGTAGAGTCGATTGATGATGTATCGACTAGCACTGAGGCTACCCAAGATGGAAAAATGGCCGAGTTGGCTAAAGAAATATCAGAGAAGTTCTCTGAATGTTTTAGGGATTAACTACCTTATGGGTTACCTCCAGAGCGGAAAGTTCAGCATAGGATTGAACTGATCCCGGGGACAGAACCTATAAATAGACCTCCCTATAGAATGAGTTTTACTGAAGAGGCGGAGGTGCGTAGACAACTGGAAGAATACCTCAAGTTGGGGCAGATTCAACCAAGTTTCTCACCTTTTGCTTCGCCAATGATATTAAAGAAGAAAAGGGATGATACGTTTCGCCTCTGTATAGATTATAGAGCATTGAATAATATCACTGTTAAGCACATGTATCCGATGGCTCGGATTGATGATTTGCTAGATGCATTACATGGAGCCGTGATTTTCAGCAAGATAGATCTTAAATGTGGCTACCATCAGATCCAGATTAGAGCCGAGGATGTGCATAAAACTGCTTTCAGAAGCAGGTTTGGTCATTATGAGTTTTTGGTAATGCCCTTCGGACTTACCAATGCTCCAGCGACATTCGTCATGTTTATGAACGATTTACTACGTCCGTATATCGGAAAGTTTGTAGTACATTTTATTAACGATATCCTGATATCCAATAAAAGTATTACTGAGCATCGTGAACACTTAAGAGTAGTGTTCAGTACTTTGAGGAAAGCCAGTCTTTATGTAAATAAAAAGAAAACTATACTGTGTATGGTTAGGCTTGAATATTTAGGGTTCATAATTACTCCACAGGGGGTAGAAATGGATCCGAAGAAAGTGGTTGCGATACTAACTTGGCCAATCCCTCAGAGTCTGACCGTGTTGCGATCATTCTTGGGATTTGTCCAATTTTATAGAAGGCATATCAAAGGATATTCCGAAATAGTATCGCCATTGACTGATTTGACCTCAGACAAAGTACCTTTTATATGGGGACAGAATCAACAAGAAAGTTTTAACACCATAAAACAAGCTGTGGTCACAGGACCGGTGTTAAAAATAGTTGATCCCCAGAAACCGTTGTTCCTAGAAATCGATGCAAGTGGCATTCGGTAGGAGCAGTTCTCCTTCAAGAGGGAAGGCCAGTAGCCTTTGAAAGCAAGAAGCTTTCTTCCTCTCAAAGGAATTGGCCAACTCATGAATTGGAGTTGTATGCTGTTATCCATGCTTTGAAAACATGGAGGCATTATTTGTATGGTTCAGAGTTTTATGTGGATGTGGATCATGATACTCTGAAACATTTTAGTAAACAGCCTGACTTGAGGGGCCGCCAAGCTAGGTGGGCAGAGCTCATGCAGGAGTTTAATTTAACGATCCGGTACTGAAGAGGAAAAGACAATAAGGTTGCTGATGCGTTGTCTCGCATTATGCATAATATGAGTTTCACGGTATTAGAGAGTGCTCTAATGACCGAGATTAGAGAAACTCAAAAGGTGGACGAGTTTGTCCAGAGCTTATGGCCTAAAGCTCATGTGTTAAAACCCGGGGAAAATGAAAAGGATGACCTGGCATCCAGAAAAGGCCAAACTTATGCAAGATATACCATAAGGGATGGTATGCTAGAAAGAAATGGCAAGGTTGTAGTACTTAGTCAGAATGATCTCAGGCAGAGAGTCATATGATAGCTCGTGTGCGGGACATTCAGGGGTCGAGAAGACATATGATCTCGTGAAGCGAGATTTCTTTTGGCCAAAGATGAAAAAGCATATTCATGAATATGTGACACGGTGTTTTTCGTGTCAGGTAAGTAAGGCTGAGCGGGTGAAGCCACCCGGACTTTTACAGCCCTTGGAGATACCACTAAGTAAGTGGGAGAGCATTTCCATGGACTTTATTGTAGGGCTGCCTACAACACAAGGAGGGTATGATTCTATCCTTGTGGTGGTTGATCGTCTAACCAAGATGGCTCACTTCATTCCGACTAGGGAGTCTGTTAGTGCCCCGCAAGTGGCGGATTTGTTTATTAGACATATATTTCGTGTGCATGGATTGTCTAGATCCATAGTGTCAAACAGAGACGTCAGATTTACCGGTCATGTTTAGACCGCGGTTTTTGAGACACTAAGGACTGAGTTGGGAATGAGTAGTGGGGATCATCCTGAGACGGATGGTCAGACGGAGAGAGTCAACCAGACTTTAGAGGATATGCTGAGGGCATATGTGTCATTGAGGCAACATACATGGAACAAGTGGTTGCCATTGTCGGAATTTGCCTACAATGATAGAAAACATTCCTCTACAGGGTTCAGTCCATTTGAGCTGAACTATGGTTATAGACCAGCAAATCCAACTATAGTTGGAGTACCTCAGAAAGTGCCTAGTGCCGCGAACTTTGTGGTTCAGATGCGGGAGATGCTAGCACTTGCGAGAGCTAATATCCGCCAGGCCATGGATAGAGCCAAGGTATATGCGGATGAAAACCGGTCTATAAGAGTATTTAAGGAAGGAGAAAAAGTTTTTCTCAGAGTTCCTTCGCACTCGAAGTCGTTGACTTCAGGAGAGTGTGCTAAGTTATCACCTCGATACTGTGGGCTGTGGTTAATTCTAAAAAGAATAGGCAAGGTAGCCTATAAATTAGAGTTGCCACCGGGGTGTAAGGTGCACCCAGTGTTTCATGTTTCTCGTTTAAAGAAATTTTTGCATACTAGTGACTCACTAATCGAAGGTGTGGTTTTGTTTCAAGACATAGAGGATAATGCAAGACGCAAATCAACAAGAATCTTGGACCGAGGAACAATGCAAGTGCGCAATCGGAAGATCCCTACGGTGTTGGTTGCATGGCATGGTCTACCTCTATCGGAAGCTACCTGGGAATCCGTATACCAGTTACGGAGAGTGTTCCCAGATTTCATCATCGAGGACGTTGATGCTTGAAGAGGGAAGGAATGTTATGCTCTAGCCGAGATAGCATGACCTCGGAAAGATCGGTGGGCATTTTCTCTTAGATGACCGACTTCTGTAATATTTAATGTGCGTAAATAAAGTGGTCAAGAGAAGTAACTGCCAAGGTCCTAGGTGAGGGTGAAATGGCATTGACTAGGTGGTTCTGAGTGCTAAGGCCTAGGTGCACCTAAATGTGCAATAATGCCAAGGGGCAAATGGTTTAAATGTGCGCCAAGAGAGGGGTAAATGGTGCACCAAGTGAAAAGGGCTAAAATGATGACATGTGGCAGAGGGAACCATCTAGGGAGTTGTGGGTTTTGTGGATATGCATGAAACAAAGAAATTACGTATCTGATGAAATGTGATCCACGAGAGCAAGGCTGGGAGGAAGAACGATATGCCATCGCCCGTGATTGACTTTGACTAGATTAGAGAAAGAAACAGGTTCGTTTCATTTATATTACAAAAATCAGACCAACGCTAACTGAGGAGGTGAGAGGGAGAAGCTTCTTGGTGGCTTCTCACAAAGCTAGGGCTTCAGTCCCATCCTATGTGGGACACTGGCACAGTGTGTCCAATCAGAATGCATTAAACACATGTACTAGACGTAGTACTTACATCTGATGGGCTGATCTAGAGTAGAGATGTGTGAGTGCATGCCTATGTGACACGGGGCTGAAAGAGCCATGCTTCCATTTATGAAGAAGGATCTGCTCTGGCTGCAAAACTTCGGCTTCATCAAGAATTTCAGGTTGTTGCTCGTCGGAAATCTTGGTAAGAGGACACCATCCAAGTTTGTTGGCTTCCAGAGATGGGGACACCATCCAAGTGAAGAGCGATGTAAACCACCTTCCAAACGCTGCTTCATAAGGTGTGCGACCAATGCTTGAAGAATAGGTATCATTCAAAATGTCTTGCACAAGCAGAAGAAACTGCTCCCAATTTCCCTGAGCATCATGACAATATGATTTTAAAATATCAAGCGCCATACCATTGTACTTTTCCATCCCTCCATTCGATTGTGGGTGGAATGCGCTGGGGACATTTGCAGCTTATTATTAAAATTATCAAACACGGCTTGCCAAAAATGAGACGTGAGTTTAGAATTTCTTTCGGATGTGATGGTCCTTGGCAACCCTCCAATGGGATACCAATACTTTATGCACAAACGAGCTACGACTTCAACGTTGGCCATCTTCTTGCAGGGAACAAGCATACAATGTTTACTAAAGCGACAAACAATAGTAAGACATTGAGTGTTACGTATATGTGCAGATGCTGGAAGTGGTCCCATGAAGTCCATGTTTATGTCTTGGAAAGGACCTGTCTGTGTTACGCTCTAGCCGAGGTAGCATGACCTCGGAAGAATCAGTCGACATTTTCCTTAAAGGATCTATAATTGTAATATATTTGTTTGCGCTTCATGTAAATGATCGAGAGGGAATAAATGTCAAGGTCCTAGGTGCGGGTTGATAGCACCAGACTAGGTGGATCTAAGGCTAAGGGTCTAATGCAAGAAATGTGCCTAGGGGCAAATGGAATTAAAGCATCCCAAGAGAGGGGTGAAATGTTGCATTAGGAAGGCCGTGTATTGATGACATGTGGCATCTAGATCCATCTAGGGAGATGGGGCTTGTTGAAGCTAGTGAGAGAAGAGAATGTTTGTTCACGTATGTTTTTTTCTGAATTCGAATTCTCTGTTAGCTCTCCCGTTTTCAACAAGGTTGGCTGGGTGGAATAACATCGGTGCTTCTCCCGTGATTTGCCAGTAGATAGAGTAAGTTTGTTACAATTGGTATGAGAGCCAAAAGGTTGCTAGGTGAGAGAGACGATCTGGGTGACGGAAGACTAGAGCTTCAGGAAGGGCGAAGGGATAAGCGTGGAGCTGTGAAGTCGAAAGACACGAACGATCGTCGAAGGACCAGAGCGTAGGTGTGACGAATTTGCTACGCGTGACGCCCAACGGAGAAACAGACAAAGGGCTCGTGACCTTCACGCGACGGACGATGTGGCTGTTCGGTGGTCATCCTGCACTGGTTAGCAGAAGATGGCGGGATGTTAGGTGACTGTTTGTGGTATGGGAGTTACGTAGAGCTAGGTGGAAGCGTTGGTAGCGGACAGCAGGTTGGAGCGATACGTGACGAGATGCGAGACGGGCTGACTCGACGAATTCTGGAGTGGCGACGAATGACGTGACTTACAGTCAGAGCCCTGCATGGTCATGTAAACAGTTCGTAGGCAGACGTATTAATTGCGATCAGGAAGTTACTTGGGGCTGCAGGCTTCGGGATATCTAGCTACATGGCTGGCTGGCCCGTGATAGTTTTGACCTAATTCCCTCAGACAGATTTCCATCAGAGAGCTACGCCTTGGCAGAGGAAAAGAGGAGCGCATCATTTGTTTGTGGAGCTGAGGCAGGAGCGAACAAGACCAGGGAGTACTTTATGTATTTTCCTTTTTGGTTTTCGTCATTCCTGTTTTGTCAGAAGCAGTTTAGGGTTTTGTGGTTGTAGCAGAGTTTGCGGTTTATGATGCTATAGCAGGGACAGATTATGCCTATGCATATGCCTTTGTGCTTCAGTCTGAGTTGACTTGCATGAATTTCCCTAGTATAGGGGAAAGCGCTTTTTGGGTTATGCATGTGTCAAATGCCTAATCAGTGTGCATGTGGGATTGCAGGCATTCCCTAGTATAGGGAATGGTGTCAGAGTGCCAGTACACTGAATTGTGTCAGCTTGTAAATACAGTGTTCTAGCGGTGTTTTAAAAAAAAAAAGAAAAAAGAAAAAAAAGAACAAAACACCCATTGAACTGAATGGAAGCAGAAGAAGGAGCTTCCAGGAGTGACCCTAGTGAGTCAGGAGTCCGGCCGACCCAGCAGGTGTCGCGCCCAGGAGCTCACACCTTATCCGGCAGGATTGCATTGCTTGAGGATGCCTTGCAACAACTATTAGCGCAACAGTTACAGGCCAATGCAGGGCAGTCTGAACTTAGAAGAGTGATACACAGTATGTCTGCCAGACCTTCTCGAGAGGAGAAAGGAAAGGCTCCAATGGAACCGGAGTCTAGTGTCCATACGGTCGAGTCTAGAAAGGCTAAAGTACCAAATATTGCCAATTACAGGCCGGAAAAGTATTCTGGTCGGATGAATGACCGTAGTTCTGATGTCATTGAGACCTGGTTACACAAATGGGACGAGGGGTTCGCCATTTGTGAAATCAGAAATGACATCAAGAAGATCCGCGAGGCCACCCACATGTTTAGTGAGGCAGCGGATCGGTGGTGGATTAAGCAACAAAAAGATGGTATAGCATCCACTACCTGGGAGGGGTTTAAAAGAGAATTCAGGAAACACTTCTTATCTCCTGAGGAAGCATCCCGAGCTTGGGATCAATATAGGAACCTTCGTCAGAGAAATTTGTCAGTGGCAGAATACACTGATAAGTTTCGAGAGAGCGTAATGAAGGTCGATGAACCCCTGCCTCAATCAATCCAAGTGAAAGATTTCATATTTGGATTGAATGATCGGATAAAAATGGAAGTTCGGGCTAAGTACGTGAATACGTTAGATGATGCAATAGCCATAGCCCTGAACTATGAAGATGCCAAGGGCAGCAGGCCAAGTGGGTTTGCACAGGTCGGGACCCAGTATGGGTATCTGAAGAAATCTGGGTTTAAGAAGAAATGGATTAGTAAAGGGAGTGGTTCTCAGCCGAGTGGTCAAGCCAAGTAGGCGAAACCGGCTGAAACTCCTAAACCAAGTACCACCATTGGAGTGAAGAGGAAAGTAACCCCAATGGCCGCCCGGGCTTGGTCTAAGTCTCCCTTAAACCCAGAACAAAGAGAAAAAGCGAGGAGAGAAGGCTTGTGTTTTGGATGCCTTCAGCCTCATCAATGGAAGGATTGTCCACCGAATAAAGATCGTTGGATGGCTGAGATGGTGGTCTTAGAATGCGACGTGGAAATGGAGGGAAGTCCCAGAGCGGAAGAGATGCAGGTTCAGCTAGCGGGATCTTCTCAGAGGTCAGTACCTTGTTTGTTATGTGTGTCTGTTGCTAAGCTAGTAACGAGTGCACCTGATAACATCCTATCTAAGCCCGCAGCAACGGGTATACAGCCTTTAATGATACTGAGTTAATTAAAATGAAAGGGCAAGTGGCCAATCATGATGTCATTGTGTTGTTTGACTCAGCGTCAACTCACAATGTGATTAACTCCAAGCTCGTGAAGATGCTGAAGTTAAAGACTAACCCATCTGACTATGCATATACAGTCAGGATGGCAGATGGAAGTTCAACTGAAGTATGGGACCAAAGGGTTACCCAGTTGGAGCTTCGTATTCAGGACTATGCTGAGAAGCTTGATTTTGAAATGACCAAGCTTGCTCATGCAGATATAGCCCTGGGTATGGCGTGGCATTCTAGGAAGAATCCAGCCATTGATTGGAAAAAGCACGTATATCAATTCAAGATGAATGATGTGCTTTATGTCTTGCGAGGTAAGAAAGATATACCTCAGGGACCGTTGGTTTCCGTGATGGAAATCCGAAAAGCTCAAGAAGAGTTTTTATTCCTTTGCACAGCATCGGTAGAGCCGGTTGATGATTCTTCGGCTAGCACTGATGTTACGTAAAGTGGTGAGATGGCCAAGCTGGCTAATCTTATAACAGAGGAGTTATCTGAATGTTTTAGGGATGAACTACCTTATGGGTTACCTCCAGAGCGGAATGTTCAGCATAAGATTGAACTGATTTCGGGGGCAGAACCTGTAAATAGACCTCCCTATAGAATGAGTTTTACTGAAGAGGCGGAGGTGCGTAGACAACTTGAAGAATACCTCAAGTTGGGGCAGATTCAACCAAGTTTCTTACCTTTTGCTTCACCGGTGATATTAAAGAAGAAAAAGGATGATACGTTTCGCCTCTGTATAGATTACAGAGCATTGAATAATATCACTGTTAAGCACAGGTATCCGATGGCTCGGATTGATGATTTGCTAGATGCATTACATGGAGCCGCGATTTTCAGCAAGATAGATCTTAAGTGTGGCTACCATCAGATCCGGATTAGAGCCGAGGATGTGCATAAAACCGCTTTCAGAAGCAGGTTTGGTCATTATGAGTTTTTGGTAATGCCCTTCGGACTTACCAATGCTCCGGCTACATTCGTCATGCTTATGAACGATTTACTATGTCCGTATATCGGAAAGTTTGTAGTACATTTTATTGACGATATTCTAGTGTTCAGTAAAAGTATTACTGAGCATCGTGAACACTTAAGAATAGTGTTCAGTACTTTGAGGAAAGCCAGTCTTTATGTAAATAAAAAGAAAACTATACTGTGTATGGTTAGACTTGAATATTTAGGATTCATAATTACTCCACAGGGGGTAGAAATGGATCCGAAGAAAGTGGCTGCGATACTAACTTGGCCAATCCCTCAGAGTCTGACCGCTTTGCGATCATTCCTGGGATTTGTCTAATTTTATAGAAGGCATATCAAAGGATATTCCAAAATAGTATCGCCATTGACTGATCTGACCTTAGATAAAGTACCTTTTATATGGGGACAGAATCAACAAGAAAGTTTTAACACCATAAAACAAGCTGTGGTCACAGGACCGGTGTTAAAAATAGTTGATCCCCAGAAACCATTGTTCCTGGAAACCGATGCAAGTGACATTGTGGTGGGAGCAGTTCTCCTTCAAGAGGGAAGGCCAGTAGCCTTTGAAAGCAAGAAGCTTTCTCCCTCTCAAAGGAATTGGCCAACTCATGAATTGGAGTTGTATGCTGTTATCCATGCTTTGAAAACATGGAGGAATTATTTGTATGGTTCAGAGTTTTATGTGGATGTGGATCATGATACTCTGAAACATTTTTGTAAACAGCCTGACTTGAGGGGCCGCCAAGCTAGGTGGGCAGAGCTCATGCAGGAGTTTAATTTAACGATTCGGTACCGAAGAGGAAAAGATAATAAGGTTGCTGATGCGTTGTCTCGCATTATGCACAATATGAGTTTCACGGTATTAGAGAGTGCTCTAATGACCGAGATCAGAGAAACTCAAAAGGTGGACGAGTTTGTCCAGAGCTTATGGCCTAAAGCTCATGTGTTAAAACCCGGGGAAAACGAAAAGGATGATCTTGCATCCAGAAAAGGCCAAACTTATGCAAGATATACCATAAGGGATGGTATGCTGAAAAGAAATGGCAAGGTTGTAGTATCTAGTCAGAATGATCTCAAGCAGAGAGTCATTCGACAGTGCCATGATAGCCCATGTGCGGGACACCCAGGAGTCGAGAAGACATATGATCTCGTGAAGCGAGATTTCTTTTGGCCAAAGATGAAAAAGCATATTCATGAATATGTGACACGGTGTTTTTCGTGTCAGGTAAGCAAGGCCGAGAGGGTGAAGCCACCCGGACTTTTACAGCGCTTGGAAGTACCACTAAGTAAGTGGGAGAGCATTTCCATGGACTTTATTGTAGGGCTGCCTACATCACAAGGAGGGTATGATTCTATCCTTGTGGTGGTTGATCGTCTAACCAAGATGGCTCACTTCATTTCGACTAGAGAGTCTGTTAGTGCCCCGCAAGTGGCGGAGTTATTCATTAGACATATATTTCGTCTGCATGGATTGCCTAGATCCATAGTGTCAGATAGAGATGTCAGATTTACTGGTCATTTTTGGACAGCAGTATTTGAGACACTAAGGACTGAGTTGGGAATGAGTAGTGGGGATGAGACGGATGGTCAGACGGAGAGAGTCAACCAGACTTTAGAGGATATGCTGAGAGCATATGTGTCATTGAGGTAACATACATGGGACAAGTGGTTGCCATTGTTAGAGTTTGCCTACAATGATAGAAAACATTCCTCTACAGGGTTCAGTCCGTTTGAGCTGAACTATGGTTATAGACCAGCAAATCCAACTATAGTTGGAGTACCTCAGAAAGTGGCTAGTGCCGCGAACTTTGTAGTTCAGATGCGGGAGATGCTAGCACTTGCGAGAGCTAATATCCGCCAGGCTATGGATAGAGCCAAGGTGTATGCGGATGAAAACCGGTCTATAAGAGTATTTAAGGAAGGAGAAAAGGTTTTTCTCAGAGTTCCTTCGCACTCGAAGTCGTTAACTTCAGGAGAGTGTGCTAAGTTATCACCTAGATACTGTGGGCTGTGGTTAATTCTAAGGAGAATAGGCAAGGTAGCCTATAAATTAGAAGTGCCACAGGGGTGTAAGGTGCACCCGATTTTTCATGTTTCACGCTTAAAGAGATTTTTACATACAGGTGACCCACTAATCGAAGGTGTGGTTTTGTTTTAGGAGATAGAGGATAATGCAAGGCGCAAACCAACAAGAATCCTGGACCGAGGAACAACGCAAATACGAAATCGAAAGATACCCACGGTGTTGGTTGCATGGCATGGTCAGCCTCTATCCGAAGCTACCTGGGAATCCGTGTACCAGTTATGGAGAGTGTTCCCAGACTTTATCATCGAGGACGCTGATGTCTAAAGAGGGAAGGAATATTACGCTCTAGCCGAGGTAGCATGACCTCGGAAGAATCAGTCGACATTTCCCTTAAGGATCTATAATTGTAATATATTTGTTTGCGCTTCATGTAAATGATCGAGAGGGAATTAATGTCAAGGTCCTAGGTGAGGGTTGATAGCACCAGACTAGGTGGATCTAAGGCTAAGGGTCTAATGCAAGAAATGTGCCTAGGGGCAAATGGAATTAAAGCATCCCAAGAGAGGGGTAAAATGTTGCATTAGGAAGGCCCTGTATTGATGACATGTGGCATCTAGATCCATCTAGGGAGATGGGGCTTGTTGAAGCTAGTGAGAGAAGAGAATGTTTGTTCACGTATGTTTTTTTCTGAATTCGAATTCTCTGTTAGCTCTCCCGTTTTCAACAAGGTTGGCTGGGTGGAATAACATCGGTGCTTCTCCCGTGATTTGCCAGTAGATAGAGTAAGTTTGTTACAGTCTGGTATTGGCAATGGCATAAGTAAGCCAGCCGCCTTCTTGTGGGAAGCCTTGACCTTTTGGCATATCTGCCAATTTTGAACATAGCCATACACGTCCTTCCACATCTTTGGCCGATAGAAATAGTGCTCTAACTTCTCCAAAGTGCCATTGATACCTCTATGACCACCTGTAAGGACATCATGGGCATCATGAAGTAACTACCGTTTGTCTTTGAGCACAAATAACCTTTTCTTATAGAAAAGCCAACCGTCCTCTAATGAGTAATGGCCTGGAGCAAGAGTCATGGCTAACTGGAATAGTGCGCCAAACTCCGCTGAATCCGCGTACTATGCCTTCATACTGTCAAGATCCTTTCCCTGGATTTCGAGCACAGCGACCTTCTCAATGGTCTTGATTGAACCTTTCTGACTTAGAGCATCGGCTACGGGCTTATTTTGCTGGGAACGTACTCAATCATTCCCCCAAATTGCTGGAAGTTTTTTTTTCCCCAAAAAGATTAGTTCATTAAGTATGAATGAAAGCCGCAAGAGCAAGAAGTATGAATGAAAACCACAAGAGCAAGCTCAAATGCGGGACTACATCATGTCATGCATGAGAAAAAAACCAGCTCAAAACGAGCTAACAAAAATCCAAGGTGGAGGCTGAAAGTGCCACCTCAACCTTGAAGGAGACTCAGAGAAGAAAGGAGATCCTCTCCCAACTCTGAAAAGAGTACCTCTCCTGGCAATAGCTGCTCTGGAGGATCCTTGCATGCTCTCTCAGATGGCCACCAAGGTGTGTATAGTATCTACCCAAATACTAGCCATAGATTGGGAGTGCGAACCTGAGAACCCTCCATCGCCTCCGTACATCTGGCCCTACAAATATGCCAAGCTGCAATGCTAGTTAGAATCTCCCATGATGTGTCCACCGAGGCGTGAGCAGCTCTGAAAGGAGTGAAGGGCACATCCTTGAGAGAACAAGACTCCACAGAGTGTCGTCCTATAATGAATGCTGAGTCTAAATCATGTCCCTCAAAAAATATCTGAGGGCCACTAAGAGATAACCATGCCACTGATCCCCAAGTCATGAAGAAGGGTGCTCTATGAAAAATGCTAAAAATCCTAGCAACACCCTTCCAGATCGTCCTCGCCTGTCTGCACTCCCAGAGACAATGTTGAACTGCTGTTGCGTGGCATCGAGAACAAGTAGGGTCAGTCCCGAACCTGGATCTCCATAGGTTCACTGCAATCCCTCCATGCATAGAAAGCCAAAAGAATAGAGTGATCTTTCTATTCCTGAGGGATTTCTAGAGCCTCCTCCAAAAGTTTTTTTATATTTCTACAGAAATTGAAAACTATCCCAATGAGGAGCTCTGGAGGGCCTCCAACCTCTATTGCTAAGTTGAAATCTCCTGGCATTTCTGACTGTGTAACGAAAGAAGGGGATGCCCTTCTCTTGATGGCCTTCATCAATCCACTTCCACTCTCCTGGGTCCCACTGCAAGAACCTGATGGGGGAACCCCCAAATAACCAAAGTCTCCAAGACCCAAGTGCCACGAGAATAGGGTCAAGATCAAGATACCACTGAGAGTCCTTGCCCCACTCCATGTAACCTGCAATCCTAACAGGCTAGAAGGCAATCTCCAAAAGAATATCATCTGAAGATCTAAAAAGTTTGCCTCCCGACTGAACATCAAAGACAAGGGTCTTCTATAGTGCATCCCGCAAGGCAATAACCATAGTTCAAAGAAACGTTTCAATACTTAGAAATGTGAAACGATTCAAAACGTTTTGAAACGTTTCAAAAAAACAGGGGGCGTTTCAAAAACTGAGTTTGTATATTTGGGTCTTAATAAATGCAAATTTTAAGCCCTGCATACATATAGTATATTGAAACTATGTAAACTAAGCTTAAAAATCACAAAATGCCTTCATACAATGCCTATAATGCCCAATGATTTTGGAGTACTCTAGTGTGTAAGTTGTTACTAGCTAGTTGTTATAGAAGATTAGATAATTTAAATTAGAGTGTGAGTAATATAGAGACTAGAATCTAGGTTACAAAGTTTAAATTTCAAACTTTTAACTAAAGTTTACTGAAATATTAATATTTTTTATTTAGGTTAGTACATGTAAAGATACTCCGTTTCATTGGTAATGAAACATTTCGAAACGTGTTGCAAGTTTCGAAACGTTTGGTTACCAATGAAACTCGTTTCATTGTGACTTTGGCAATAACCCATAAAGGAATGCCCGTCCCCGTAAAAGCTCCCAGCCAAGTGGACTCTGTGATAGGCATGCCATCTGTATCTATCCACTCTGCTGGTATGGCTGCATCTATTTGCTGCATCCTGACTGTATTCTCTCTGAGGTGGCCAACTGATAAGAGTCTCTGATCCTCTGGAAGCTTCCTGAAAGCCTTCCAGGCACCTACTGTGGAAGCAGGTCCCCTCTCCCATCTAGACCACTGCATATAATGTGACACTCCTAGTAATCTGCCATGCACATCCAAAATAGAGTCATTCCACATGACTGGCTGCGTGCCTATTTCTTCGTGAGAGGAGGGTGGAACTCTCCAAAGAGTGCCTTTGAAGCTTCCCCAAGCTAGCCATGAGAGGGAAAGAGGGAGATCTAAGATGCGCTGAAGTAAAAATCCATCTCGAGCTGTCCATCCAATCTCCCTCATGAGAAAGTGTACAAGACTGAATGCTGTGCAAGAAATAATCTTTCCAAGGCTCCTGTCCAGGCATAAATCCTATCACTACAAACTTGCAGAGCAAGGCCATACACTGCAAGTTTGGATCAATAAGACCTCCTTCTCCTGTGGGGAGAATGAGGGTCTCCCAAGCCACCCTGGCTACAACATCTGAGGTGCGATCTAACCCACTCAAAAGGAAATTCCTGATAGGTCGCATGGGCTGAGATATACAACCTCTAGATCTGCACCAACATGAGCAAACGAACTAGGCAATAGCCAATAATACGTGGTTCACAACCACTACTCTGGATGCAAGGTCAAGTCTGGCAGAACTCGAAAAAATGAGTTTCCTCCTGATGCTCTCTAACATGGGAGCATACTGCTGTGCTGGAGAGATGCCCACTCCAACCTGGCATCCTAGGTACCTGATGGAAACACCCCTTTGAATCCAGGTGAATCCTATGTCAATCCCCTAGTTTGGAGTGTCCTCATCACTAATCCAAAAGCCATTGGATTTGTTTGATATGAGCCCCAACTGTAGTGCAAAACAAATCCAAGGCTGTCCTGAACGAGGTGAGTGTCTGTGGTGTGGCATCCAAAGAAACAGCTGTATCATCTGCCAACTCACAATCCAATAGCTCATCCTCCTGCCTCAACGGAAGACTCAGTCCTATAATATTTGCTTGAGCTCTAAGGTTATTAATAGTTCATAGCTTCAGCCACAAATAAAAAAAGAAAGGGGGCTAAAGAGCATCCCTAATGGACCGATTTGGTAATCTGAAACCTATCTCCCCTGACTCCACCAATGAGAACCTGGCTATGGGCTGATCTATAGAGAACTGACACCCCTCTGATCCATGTATGTGTGAATCCAAAGCGAGCAAGGGTACCCTCTAGCAAGCCCCAGTCTACTGTGTCATAAGCTTTCTCAAAGTCCTGAAGTATAATGGCAAGCCTATGGCCATTATGCATGGCCTAGTCAGAAGCCTTCCAAAATGAGAACATGTTATCGAAGATGCTCTTGCCATGCACAAATCCAGTTTGTGTATCATGAATAAGATATGGAAGAAAGGGCTACAGACGTAGGCTGCTTTTGCTAAAATTTTGAACAAAGTACCCAGCAGAGTTGTCTGTCTCTACTGAGACAATAAATCCCTGCATCCCCCTTTTGGGATAAGATGAATGAGGCCCTCCGTAAGTGAGTCTGGCATCTCACCGGAGTCCCAAACGCCCCGCAGGGCTGAGGTGATGTGATCCCCAATCTGATCCCAAAATGAAATAAAGAAAGAGGGTGTAAGCCCATGTGAAGCCCTTGTGAAGGGCAGAGAGAGCAGTCTTGAACTCTATGTTGGTGAATGGTGCATCAAGTGAAACTATCATATCTCCAGTCACCAACATAGGTAACTGCTGCCAAATAACAACTCGAGCATCATCTTTGGCCTGTGTGTCAGGATCTGCTATGAGAAGGGAGACAGAGAAATCTGTGGCTACCTGCAAGACGGCATCTGGATGTGTCTGTAAGACTCCGTTTGAGTCAACAAGCTCCCCTTACTATGTCTACTCTGCTCTCTGATCTAACAATGACTATTGATGAGCCCTTGCTGCAGTAAGGTGCTTCTGAACCCATGCATCTGTAGGTCTCTTTTGCTCTTCCCTTTGAAGAGCAGCCAACTGCTGGCGGATACCTATCTCTCGCTTGAGGATCTCACCTCTCCTGATACAAGCAACTGAATGATAAAAGTCACTAATATCTGATAGGGCTGCAGCTATATCTGACGAGGAAAGCTGCCCATCGTGCATGTGAGATACCCAAGTTTGCAACACTGCCTCTTTGAGACCCTCCTTTGTGTAGAAGGCATGTGGAATCCTGATACTGGCAAAGCGACTCCTCACTTGAGGATTTGAAACAAACAGAACAACTGAAAAGTGATCTGAAGTGGACACCCCAGGTGTAATGCATATTGTCCCTCTGTCCATAGCCCAATCATCCACATAAAATTTGTCAATCCGTGCGTGAATAGTATGAAGGTAGGGACATGAAGGCACAGTACGCTAGAATATTTGGGTCCACCGTTGCTGCTAATCACTCCATTGTGAGCTAGGCATTGTATGAAGCCACTTAAGGGCTTGGGTGATCTGTTTTGACCGTAGAAGTTCATCCATAGAGGAAAGGCTTCCATTGTTTTAATGCCTGAATGACGCCGAGTAACTCTCTATCATAGATTGAATAATTTTTTTCGGCATCGTTGAGCTTTCTGCTATAATATGTCTCGGGCCTATCCTCTTGCTGTAAAACTGCTCAATGGTGACATTGCTTGCATCCTTGATTACTAGAAATGGGTCATCCCAAGATGCGATCTTCATGACTGGTGTTGTTGTAGTCAACCATTGCAAATCATGAAAGGCTTGCAAAGCTTTGCCAGTAACTTGAATCTTTTGTTTGTGTGTCTTTACCCCCTTTAGTAAATCTGTAAGAGGGGCTGCGTAGGTGGAGAACCCATCCATATGCGAGCTATAGGCTTGAGATAAACCCACAAAGGACCTTATCTCTTGAGCCGTCGTGGGGACAGCCGAACTGGTTATAGCTTGAATCTTCTCCGGATCTAATAGAATATCTTGAGCACTAATGATATAGCCCAGATACTGAATTTCCATCAGTCCAAACTCACTTTTTTTTACATTGAGGTATAGCTGATTATCACGCAATAACTATAGGGCAATATGCACATCCTGAATATGCTGCTCTGCCGTAGCGAAAAAGATAAGGATATCATCTAGAAAAATAAACATGCACTTTCCAATATAATCTGCAAATACCCGAGACATCATCGTGTTGAAAGTGGGTGGTTCATTCTTCAGAACAAATGGCATGACAACAAATTCGTAATGAGCTCGCTTTGTCCGGAATGTTGTCTTTGGAATATCAACCTCAAAAATCCAGACTTGGGGGTAGCCACTCTTGAGATTGATTTTTTAAGAAATACTTTGTACCATTGAGTCTTTCCAAGATATACTCGATGCGGGGCATAGGGAACTTGTTACTGTAAGTTTGTTGAGTGCTTTGTAGTCAACGCATAATCGTGTTGACTTATCCTTCTTCTCCATAAAAAGAATAGGCGCAACGAATGGCGAAGATGACGGTCGTATAAACCCTGCGCATAGTATTTGAGACAATTACTGCTCTAACTCCCCCTCCATAGACTTGGAAAGTCGGTAAGGAAACGTACTTGGAGGCGTGGAGTCCAGAATTAAATCGATGCGATGGTCTTCAGGTATGGATGGAGGTAGTTGGGGTGGCAGATCATCCCGGAGCATAATGTCTTGGAACTTCTGGAGTAGATCAACCATTGCTTGCCCCATCGGAGGAGCGGCTTAAACTGAAGTGATCTGACAATGGACATAAACAAGTGCATACACTATAGCCTTGCAGACGGCATGACCTTCTTGGATATGAGATATTAACGGAATCCTTGGTATGCACCGATCAACGTATATCACGACGGGCTCAGGTAGACCTTCCACAATCGTGAAGATATCTTGCCGCCAATCAGGTGTCGGCACATGTTCACGGGACCACTGAATCCCAAGGATCATATCGCACCCCATCAAAGGTGTGAGTATAAAGTCTTGCGTAAAAACGGCCTTCTAAACTGAAAAAGCAAACTGGATGGCCTTATGTGTGATGTGTTTGCGTAGGCCGGGTGTGAACCCATCCATTGCAAGCTCGTGAGACACCAAAGTGCTCCCCACTATCTTGGCAAGCCGAGGAGGGATGGCATTTTCTGAACTCCCCATATCAAACAGGACAATGAACTATTTTCCTTTAGCTGTGTCATACGCTCGAACAAAAGCCTTCTTTCGGTTCGAGAGGTCGCCCTCCTTCTTACCTTGAAAGACCACTGAGAGAACGGCATTCAAAGAAGGCAAGACTGCATTTGTAGCTGAGACTGGAAGAGCCAATGCAGTGGAGACAGTAGAAGTGGCTGCTTTCACAGCCTTTTTGGCAAGCCACTCAGGACAATCCTTCTTGCCGTGCCCAGCAATGTGGTGGCAATGAAAGCAACGATGTTCTTGGTACCAATTCTGTTCGTCGGGCTGTAAATAGCCTCTCGTAATGCTTGCTTTAGCCTTCTCATCTGGAGTCATCTTGGGCTTGGACGCCTTTTGACCAGAAGACTGGCCGTCTTTCTTTTGGTATTGGTAGTCCTTCTTTTGATCCTTACCTGTTGGATTCTTTGACTGCTGCGGGGCTTTGGAATCCTTATGGACCTACTTGGGCTTTCACCTGTTCAGCATCATTTCTTGATTTTGGGCAAGAATCAACGTTCACTCGTAATCGGGCGGGTCGAAGTTCCGGACGGGAAAACGAATTTTCGTGTCCAATCCCCTAAAATTGCTTCAACTTACGCTCTCAGACATGCCCAATTACTGCGCCAATGTGATGACCTTGTTACTGTAAGACAACTCAGGCAACCCTTTTTAGGAGAGAAGAAAAATCATCCTCTAGTTTAAGCATATACTGCAGTAGTAGAAAACGAGCTTTGAGATCGATACCAAAGGTTGCCAAAAAAAAAATCATGTTATAAGTTGTTGGGTCAATATGCTTAGTAGCCCAATGTCGCCACCAGGTGACCGCCTCACCAATGAGATGAGGGGTTGCTAGGTGGACTTTGTCTTGCTCATCTTGAATTTGCACTAACGGAAAATGAGCGACGAATTGATGAATAAACTGAAGGATAGTTGAGTGGTCGCACTTACCATCATACTTCAAAATTTTTGGTGTGGACCGGATGAGCGGAGTTACTTTTGTCAATGACGAAGTTGTGGCGGTGATTGCTGCCACGCTCAAACTAGCCTGCATAGTGGCTAACATTTGTTTGTGTTGGAGAAGCATTGCCTCTCGGTCTAGTTTTTGTTGCCTTTCTGCCTGGGCGAGCTGTGTGTGTCACAATGCCTCCTCATTTTTCATTCCTCACGCATCAATAAGAGTATTTTTTCAAAATCTGTGGTTCCTCTGTCTTTAAGAGGCTTTTCTGCCTCTCTTTCTTCAAGACGTTGTCTTGTTTGGTCCAGCTGTCTTTTGCTTTCTTCCAATTGTTATGCACGTTCTTTAACTTGCTGTGGGAGGATCTGATTCTACTCCAAAAGATTTTCCATCATCTCTTGAGCACTAGGCAGAAGCGTTTCTTTCTGGTTGTCTTTCTCTTCTTCGTAGTCTTCAAATCTGGTATCTTTCCCCGAACCTTCCGTGGCGCTTGATTGTATGTCCTTTTCGGATCTCAACACATCCATACACTCGCGGTAGTCAAGTTGGATACAGACCGAAGCTCTGTTACCAATGTAACATGCAATGGTTATCTAATCGTGTAATCACAGCAAGACCTTCAAACCTTTAGCGAGGAAGTAGCGTTATGCACCAATACTTGGAGAACTGAAAGATACAAATAATACTCTTCGAGAGAGTAGGAAAACACGCTTCTGAAGAGTACACTATGCACACGTATTGCAGACCCAATGACCTGAGAGGCAACTCCAACCAATACCGAGACCTTGATCCTGTCCACATTGACGATGTAGGGCACTTCTGCAAGGCAAGGAAGAGGCTTGTGCTGTTTACCGCCGGTATACAGGGTTATTGCGTGAGTGAGAGAGTGAAAACTAGGAGTAATAGAATCTAAGAGAGAGCTGAGATATAACTGAGAGATAGAGCTGAGAAGTGAGCTGTGCAAACTGCAAAAGAGAACTTCAAAGAGCTGCTGAAACAGTACCCAAATCTTACTCTGTTTGCTGGTCCAAATCCCCAACTGTTGTGCTGCGTAGACACCTTCCAGAAAGGCTGAACTGAGGGCCAAGTGCTGAGGCTGATCATGGCCAGATCTGGAAGTGTTGTGAGGGGCTGCACAAGGGGGCTGGAAGGGAGCTGTAGGAGTGGCTGAAGGCAGGGAGGCTGAGTGAGAAATGAGGCCTGCAGCCCCCCTTTAAATAGGAGGGAGCCAACCAGCCCCAAACTGGCTGACTTTCATTTGGCTGGTTTGGGCTGGCTATTTGGGCCCTTTGCCCCATCAAAGCCTGCCTAGGGAGGGGTGCAGGGCAGTCTATAAAGGCAGCCTTTCCCCAGCCCATTCTTTCTCTTTGTCCGAGTCCTGAGGGGGCCCTTTTGGGCTCCTATCCTAGGCTGCGACCTAAACACTAACCTACTGTTCTTCAGTGGGTACTAGTAAACAAGGACTAACTATCTGACTTGACCTAAGGCTGAGAGACTGACCTATGTAGCTTGTGCCTGACTGTCCCTGGACAAGGGCTCACAAAGGGTCACAACATACGACAAAATCTCCTATTAGGGAACTATATTTGTCGATGTGGCCAGTGTGTCAGATTGCACCCAAGTGCAGGGGTGCATGTGACATACCATGTGGCAACCATCCCTTGCATCCATGATGGATGCATGTGGGGCTTGCTGCTAGAAGTCACTGACCCATCTGTGAGCCCCCAAGTGAGGAGGACAAGGGGTCAGTAGACTGAGAGGCATTTTTGTGCAGTTAACTGCAATGTTTTGGAGCAGTTACTGCACAGGCAGCTGACCCTAGAACAGCCTCGATGGAGCAGGAAGGTTCTGGGTGGAAGCAGGGCAGATGGACAGCAAGGCTAAGCCACTTCCAGGGCCTATTTATAGCCTTGGCAGTAGGCAGGGCAGTTGTCAGCAGATGGGAGGTCCAACAGATTGAAACCAGGGCAGATCTAGTCTGTGGAACCTACAGACCCAGCCAGGTTTCAGTTGGCTGTTCAGGGCTGGTTTTCAGCCTATATAAAAGCCCTCTACATCCCTACACTTAGTGCAACATTCACTGAATCCCTTTGTACAGGCAGCATGGCCTGGAGAGAGTGTGGAGTGATCTATGTGTGAGATCTCAGCAGTGTAATCGCTCGGATTACTGTTTTATGTCCAGCCCCTTTACTGAAGCTTTATGCTCTGTTGTGTGCTGTTTCCCACATAAGTGGATGAATAAATTCTGAGTTCTCTCTCTATCTTCTTCTATTATATCTGCTGTTTACTCTCTTTAGTGAGGCTTTCTTTAGTGAGTGCATCTAGGAGTCATTGGAAAGAGGTCATTAGTTCATTCTGCTGTGTGTGAGGTTTGAGTGATACATACCTCTATTCTCTGACACTTGCCACATGTGACCCCTTAAAGATCTCTAACCCTTGTCCATGACATTACATTATGGATGTCCTAACCTAGGACCTTGGGTCTACCTACCACCCTTTAGTTAATCCTACCCCAAAATTAACTTAAGGGTAATTTAGTGAGCTCACTCCATAGTTCATCAAATTTTCCAACATGTACATTTACTTTTTCTTAGGATGATTGTATGATGACAATCTAAAATTTATCATTTGAATCTCTAAGTAAAAATCTCCCGATTTATGCACACATCTAAGTCTCTATAACTTTTCCATAAGTATAATTTCACCCAATTATACAATATCAGGATTTTAAAAAATCAATATGTGCAACTGCCAAGATTATGCACGTCTCTTAGGTTTCCACACTTACTGCATGATTATCTTATTGTACCCCAAGAAAAGAGAGAGAACATATGTTTCAGATGCTACAAATTCTAACAGATCCTGCAGCTGCATGATCGGGTCATAATTTTACTGTTAAAAAACCTTTCATTGTTTCAGGACCAGAGATGAGTGTTCTGGCGGAGCAGGACTGAAAGCCTGTCGGGAGAAAATGCGCAGAGACAGGTTAAACGACAGGTTTGCATACAATTCCAGCTTATCTGTACTAGTTTTTGAAGGAAAGTGGCTCACTTTTTGGAGAGATTGCCCTATACCAAGGGGCTAGCATGAATCATGCTAGCCCTCAAGTATCATCATAAAATAGTTTCATGATTGTTAGAATTATAGATATAATTCAGCAGTGACCAATGTAATATAATAAGCTAGTTAGGGGCACTTTTCCCTCTTTAAGAGGTTTTTCCCCCTAACTGCAGTTAGTTCACTAACTATGGTTAGTGACTACTAAGGTTTTGTCACTATGACAAAACCTTATCTTTCATTCATTGTGTTGTACTCTCACACTCTTCTATTGCAACTAAGCTTTCAGCTTCCAAGCTTCCAGTTCTCACTCTCTCTTGCTCTCTCTCACTCACCATCTCCTCACATTTGGTATCAGAGCGGGTTCAAGAGCTCCGTGCTCCGTGCTCCCTTCAGCTCCTACTCTTTGCCTCCAGCTCCAACCTCCCCGTCGAGCTCCAGCTACAGCCTGCATCATCTCGTCCGTACAGTCCGTACGATTGTACGGAATCCTGCCGTTACAATTGCGCCGTACAGATCAGCTCGCTGTACAGCTCTGTCGTACTCCATCGTCGTCCGTACAACGCCTTGCAGACCTGCTCACCGTACATCGTCGGCCGCACATTGTCGCCAGACTGTACGGTTAGCCGTACAGTTCCGTACAACTCCCATACAGTTTCGCCGTACAGCTCGCCATAGTTGACCGTACCTGCGCTTACATTCTGTCCAACATGTATCCGTACTTGTTTTCGTACAGGTTGTCCTTTCCGTACAGTCTACGTACCTGCTCGCCGTACAGTACCTGTCGTCGTACCATCCGTACAATGCCATACAAACTGTACGGCACTTCCGTACTGTTTTCAGTACAGTGATTCCGTACTGTATCTGCTTCCGTACAGCAGGTAGCTCCTTGGTTTCGTACAAGAGAACTAGCAGGTGATCTTTGGCAGGCAAATTTTGCAGACAGCCATTGTTTGGCTCAGTATTCTGGGAGTACATTTGGGGCATTTTGTATGTTGCAGACATTGCAATCATTGTGTAGTTTCGGAGCTACATCTGGAGCAAAAATTGCAGATTTTGTCTAAAATTTGGGGCTTTTGCAGACAGATCTGTAGATCTAGTCTGAAATTTGGGGCTTTTGTTCAGAAATTGCAGATTTGGGGCTTTTTTGGGGCTTTTGTGTTGGGAGAGCAATTTTTGGAGTATTCAGTTCATACTGCCTTTCTTGGAGTGTTTGAAGCACTTTTGGCAGATTTTGGAGAGTTTTTGATGCTTGGACAGATTTCTGACAGTGCAAGTACAGAAATCTAAGTTGCATTTACAGCCCGTGCTTGGCTGTGTTTTTTGGGAGTTGTGCATTTCATTCCCAGTAAGGGAATTCAGCTTTGTATCTGCTTCAATCTTTTTCTCAGATATGGCCCATCAAAATCAGAATGAGTTCCAGTTTGGTGGTCTTTCACAAGAAGACAAGTTGGATGGTACCAACTACTCCCTTTGGAGTTTCATGGTACGTAATATTCTGATTTCTCGCAATTTATGGGATTATGTCAATGGGGATGAGATCCGACCAGCAGATATTGCACCTGCTACCCCTCCTCAGCAAGAAGGTGGAAGAGGTCGTGCACAGGGTGCAGCTGCAGGACAAGTTGTTCGTGCAGCTACAGTCACTACTCCAGAGCAGAAGAGATGGGATTCACGGGATGCCTTAGCTTTGTCATGCATCTCTCTTTCAGTGAAAAGATTTATCATTCCACATATCCGGTCGTGTAAGACCTCCAGGGCAGCGTGGGATATTTTGGAAAGCATGTATGCAGCTCGGAATGATGCAAGGGTATCTTTCTTGAAAAGAGAGTTGAGTAATACACATATGGAAGAGGGTGACTCCATGTCAGTCCACCTCACAAAGCTACAAGATCTCATAGAGCAATTGTTAAACATAGATGAAATTATTCCTGATTCAGAGATGATTACAACCACTCTGAATTCTCTTCCTGAGTCTTATCTCAGCTTTCATACTTCGCTGAACTTATCATTGAGGGGGGCTGCAAATCCTCTCACTTTTCATGAGTTGATAGGACTTCTGCTTCAAGAAGAGCAGACCAAGAAAAATTTGGCTTCACGTGCAGGTGAACAAGCCATGCTCTCAAAATTTAAATAAAAAACAAAGGGACAGGCAAAGACATCAGTAAATCAGCCTTCCAGTGGGTCAGGACAGCCTTCACAAAAGGCTAAACATGATGCAAGTAAGCCCAAGAAGAAGGGTTTTTGTCACTACTGCAAAAAGCCAGGTCATCACATAGCAGAATGCAGAAAAAGGCTTGCAAAAGAAAAGAAAAACAGCTCAAGTATGGCTGTTTCAGATTCAGCTCCTCATGCATCTGACAGTGGGGATGCTGCAGCCAACTTTGTTGGACAGGATTATGCCTTTTTATCTTGCATTTCAGATTCTAGGTTGGCTGTTCCAGATGCTCGGGATAGTACAGCCACTTGCAGTGATGATACATATGCATTTTCGACTTGTAGTTATGACTCTTCTACAGATGCATCTGCTTTCAGTGTTAATGAAACACTGAACACATGGTATTTTGACAGCGGTGCATCCAAGCACATCACTTCTAGGAAGTGTCTTTTTACTTCCTTGCATCCACCTCCCGTTGGTAAGAAAGTCACTTGTGCCAACAACTCATCATATTCAGTACGTGGCACAGGAGAGGTTGAGCTCACTGCCATTGATGGCTCAATTTTCAGACTTTCAGATGTCTTATATGTGCCTGGCATAACCAAAAATCTCCTTTTAGTGTCCACTCTTAACAGAGGGGGATTTCAGGTCATCTTTGAGGATGACAAATGTGCTGTCCGAGACAGGGAAGCTGACTATGCCTTAAGGTTATCTGGTACTCTGCTGCGTGGGCTTTTTCAGCTTGAGATTTTTGAGAAAAGAGCAGCCCATGCTCTTGCAGTTTCTACCCCTACAGCTGCCATGCAGAATGCAGAATTATGGCATGCCAAATATGGCCACATGCATTACAACAGCTTGATGACACTTCAGAAGTTTTCCATGGTTGATGCATTGCCACCTCTTGAGATACCTCCTCCACATGCCTGTGAAGGGTGCATTTTAGGTAAGATGCATAGATTCCCCTTCAAGAAGGATGGTTCAGTTAAAGCTGTCCGCAAATTACAGCTTATACACAGTGATGTCTGTGGTCCCATGAGGACTCCATCGTTGGGTGGTCATCTCTACTTCGTTACATTTATTGATGACTACTCCAATTTTACTTGGGTTTATGGGCTGAAAAAGAAATCTGAAGTGTTCACGGTGTTTAAACACTTTTCAGCCATGGTAGAAAAAGAAACCGGACTCAAGATACAGACATTGCGCATGGATAGAGGTGGGGAATACTTGTCTGCAGAATTTGATGCTTTTCTGAAAGGCAAGGGTATTGTGCATCAGCTCACAGTCAGGCTGACCCCTCAGCAAAATGGCAAAGCTGAGAGGAAAATTAGAACCCTCATGGAGATGGACAGATGTATGCTGAAAAGCAAACACATGCCTCATAAATTCTGGCTAGAGGGTTTGATGTGTGCCAATTACATTTTGAATCGGGCTCCCACTAAGGCTTTAAAAACAAAAACTCCTTATGAGGTCTGGAATGACAGGAAGCCTTCAGTGGATCACTTCCGAGTCTTTGGATGCCTTGCTTATGCACATGTGCCAGTTGAATTTAGGCACAAGTTGTCAGATAAAGCCATCAAATGCATCTTTGTTGGATACAGTGCAGAAAGCAAGGGGTACCGTCTCTACAATCCTGCTACACGCAAGATCATCGTAAGTAGAGATGCGATATTTTCTGAAAATTCAGCTCACACTCGGGCTGAATTTCAAATGCCTTCATCTTCAGAGGATGTCTTTGAGGGGTTGCTACCCATTGCCTTGGGTTCCCCTGCTGATTTTTCTGATGCAAATCAGAATTTACAGCAACCTCCAGATGCTTCAGTTCCGCCACAGGATGTCTTGCCCCCTCCACAGGCAGTAGAACAGGTGGTGCAGCAAGAAATTGCAGACATACATGCAGCAAAAACAGTCCCAAATTGGCTGTTACAGACTCTCAGAGAGTAAAATTGATGCTCCGTTATCTGGCAGGACTCGCAGTGCAGCAAGGCACATGGAAGGTGCTAATTCAGTGGAATCAGCATATGCAGGTACTCTCCTTGATGAGGAGGAGCCTGCCACATTCGAAGAGGCAAAGGATAATGTGCATTGGATGAATGCCATGCACGATGAGTTGCAGTCCATTGCAAAAAATCAGACTTGGGATGTTGTAGACTTGCCACAGGGTAAACATGCCATTGGCACACGATGGGTTTTCAAGGTCAAACGGAAGCCAGATGGCTCCATTGACAGATATAAGGCAAGGCTGGTTGCTAAAGGCTATGCTCAGAAAAAGGGCATAGATTATGAGGAGACATTCGCTCCTACATCCCGGATGACCACCATCCGATCAGTTATTGCAATGGCTGCACATTTTGAGTGGAATGTTCATCAGTTGGACATAAAAACAGCCTTCTTAAATGGGGACTTGCTGGAAGAGGTGTATGTCAAACAACCTCCGGGCTTTGAAATTACAGCAAATGCACTTCAAGTGTGCAGGCTCAACAAAGCTTTATACGGGCTGAAACAGGCCCCTCGTGCATGGTATGCCAAGATACATGCCTTTTTGACCAGCAAGGAGCTGCACAATAGTCCTACTGAGAGCACCCTCTACATCAAGATGGATGGGGGGGAAATTTTAGTCATCCTTCTTTATGTCGATGACTTACTGCTCACAGGGTCCAATGAAGAAAAAATTGCAGATTTCAAAGCTGATTTGCAGACCAACTTTGACATGTCAGATTTGGGGCTGCTTCACTTTTATTTGGGGATCCAGTTCTCTCATGAGAGACGTGGCACTGTTATGTCTCAGTCCAAGTATGTTCAGAAACTCTTGGACAGATTTAACATGCATGAGTGTAAGCCCATAGCCACTCCCATGGAGCCGGGGCTGAAACTCACAATGCATGATGCAGGAGAATCAGTTGATGCCACACTTTACAGTCAGGCTGTTGGATGCCTCATATATCTCTGCAACACTAGACCTGATATTCAGTTTGCAGTATCTCAGGTGAGCAGGTACATGCACAGCCCAAAAACTATGCATTGGCAGGCAGTTAAGCGCATCTTCCATTATTTGCAGGGCACAAAGTCTTTTGGCTTGCTATTTCCCAGGGGGGGTGACTTGCAGATGCATGCCTACAGTGATTCAGATTGGGCTGGTGATTATGACACTAGGCAGTCCACTAGTGGCAATTGTTTCTTTTTGGGTAAATCTTGCATTTCCTGGCTGAGCAAGAAACAATCTACAATGGCTAACTCATCATGTGAAGCTGAGTACAGGGCAGCTTTCACAGCAACAGTTGAATGTGTCTGGCTGCGATGTCTATTTGCTGATCTTCATCTGTCTTTGGAGGGTCCTTCTCCAATTCTCACTGATAGTCAGAGTGCCATTGCAGTGGCAAAGAATCTAGTGTTTCATGCTCGCACGAAGCACATTGAGGTTCACTATCACTACATCAGAGAGAAGTTGCATGCAGGAGAGATCAGTATGATCTTTGTGTCCACACATGACAACGTTGCAGATATTTTCACCAAAGCACTACCACGTGAAAAGTTTGAGGCATTTCGCAGTGCCCTGAACTTATATCCGTTCGGTGATTGATCAGCCTTGTACATGACATTGGCACTGCAGGGGGGTGTTAGAATTATAGATATAATTCAGCAGTGACCAATGTAATATAATAAGCTAGTTAGGGGCACTTTTCCCTCTTTAAGAGGTTTTTCCCCCTAACTGCAGTTAGTTCACTAACTATGGTTAGTGACTACTAAGGTTTTGTCACTAGGACAAAACCTTATCTTTCATTCATTGTGTTGTACTCTCACACTCTTCTATTGCAACTAAGCTTTCAGCTTCCAAGCTTCCAGCTCTCACTCTCTCTTGCTCTCTCTCACTCACCATCTCCTCACAATGATGAGGGCTGGTCCACTTTTGACCATATCTTATAAAAGTTCAAATTTCATATGAGGCTCTTGTTCAATGCTATTTATATCAATATAGGTATCATTGGTCAGGTGAACATGAAAGAAATACCATGTGATACATGTGGCTTGCATATATTTTGGATAATGATGACCTTTAAGTCTAGTCTTTCTAGAGAGATAGGTGGCATTTTAATTGAACGAGGGACATTGGTGAATGTGCTTTCATTGTGGAAGATGTAGTGTCTCTACCTGTATATGTTAAATTACAAAGAACTCTTGCTGCTCACTGCCATCTTGAGAGAGTTGTGCAACTGAGGTATGGTTTGGTTTGTCTTGGTTTTGTGATAAATATGTGCATTTGTATCCAGCAGAAGACCTTTCTAATTTGAGACTTGCTTTTGTGATGAATATGTGCATTTGTATCCAGCAAGAGACCTTTCTCAATTCTGTCATACAAAATGTCGTTGATGTCCATAGAGAATGTATCCTGGGTCAACCTGCCCCTTGAGATCAAGGTCTCATGACATTTCTCGAGTCAAGACCTAGGTTGCCATGTCTCACTTTGGATAACACTTGTGCAGCAAGATGATGTGCAATCATGTCCATTCATCTTTCTGAACACCTTTGGCGTACTTATCATTTCAAATTATTACTACATGCTTTCTTCAGGAAAATCACACCTGCAAACTTTATAATCCTCCATACACGTCATTTCCTTTCACTCCCTTCAAGTTTTGCTATTATTTTCATTTCTGTTGACAAATCTTATAATTGGCAAATTCCACCAATCCATGGGTTAAGATTTGGGCCAGTTTTTGGTTTCCCTCATGTTGGTCGCCAAATGGGAAGAGCCTACGGGGACAGATTTCATATAGTCAGATCAGTGAGAGAGGGGTGTCCCTTGTCCCCTTCTTTTTCTACTTATTGCAAAGGCTATGAGTAGTTTTCTGAGAGACAAAGGCATGGTATCTGTGGCATCAGAGACCAATGCAAGTTTGAAGGAGCTTCTTGATGCAGAGTTTGTGGATGGTACGGTAGTATATCTTGATGGAGGGGTAGACAACTTCAGGGCATTGGTTTCAGCCATGGAGTGTTTTTCCTCGGTTCGAGAGCTTTATTCAAGTGGCACAAGTCCTACAGGATGTGGGTCGGTGATACACACACCTAGATTGGAGGTCACATGGAGTCTGTTGTGCGATACTTGGGATGTTGTGTAGGGCTAGACATGACGTTGGAGTAGTAGTTGGCACCACTACTGAGCATTCGAAGGAAGCTCTTGCGTTGGAGTTCAGCCAAGCTATCCTTGGCAGGTAGATTACAGGTTTTGCTTGCTACTATGTGGTACATAACCTCTTGTTTGGCCTTTTCTAGATCTTGCATCGGCCAAGTGAAGGGACTCATTAGGAATTAGATCTAGTTAGGAGGGGATGGCTGCCCGCCTAGGGTGAAGGTGGCTTGGGATGCCATTATTCAGCCACAGTTAGAGGAGAACTAGAGCTAGATTGCTAGAGCAGAGTGTTGCTTGTTAAGTTATTTTTAAAGGCATGCTGCCTAGCAGTGAGCCGTGGAAGGAGCTACTCCTTCATAGACTTCATGGAGGCCCTTGGGACGTTAGTACTAGGTGTATCTTTTTCTAGGATGAGGGCTACTCTCTTGGAGTAGGAGCTGAGAGGTACCAAGAGCTATTCTCATAGGAGTGGGATGTTGGGTTGTTAAAGGCATCCCATGTTGTTTAAAGAGGGGAGGCGCCAGGCCCTCCTTTCAATGACCTTATCAAATTGGCGACTGGATCCAACATTGGACAGAGTCCCAACCTCTTCTAGGGAGTTTTTTCTCGAACAATGGCGAGCATAGTCGGAGAGTGGTTCTTTCATGAGTTCCCCCCCACTAGCTGAGAGATAGAGAGTTTAGACACTTACAGAATATCTGACTGAAGAGCAGTTCAGGAGCCACATGTTGCACAGGCTCATTCATGGCTTGGGTATTTTACAAGATATGAGATCTTGCTTTTGGTTCTGTTGGACAATTGCATAATGCAAAGAAAGGAGGTTAGGATGGAGGATTTTGGAGGATGTACACCTGATAGAGTCAGGATAGTAGGTCAATATCAAAGGAGTTGGTACATTGATCCAAATCCATGCCGAACAAAGGAGGAGGCTTGGAGGTTTTAGGTTTGGGAGAGGAGACCCTTGTAGAGGCTTTAGGGGGACCCAAGAGAGTGATTTTAGGGAGACCCTTTCATTCAGGATGCCCTCGAGATTCCTTTTTTCAGCTATTTAGTGAGATTGGGTAGGAGGATCCAGATGGTGAGAATTGATGGCACACCAGCCGCAACAAAGCATGGGCATAGACAAGGACTCTCTCAAAGGTTTCTTGAGGATTTTTGGCAGAGGTTTTCGGATAGTTACAGGACAAGGAAGGTCGATTACTAGTTTGTTTTAGGGTTTCTAGTCTGATTACAGTTCTTGTAACCCCCAAGTTACGACCATCTCATCCTAAATCCAACGAAGCATTCCTCAAAGCTTTCCAAACCTCTTATGCTAGCAGAGCAATCACAGATGTAGTGCCTCTAAGACTCCTCTATGAAACCACATCATGAGCATGTACCTGGAAAACAGCATCTGATAGCTTCATCTAACGGGGAGCAGCAGCAGATTTCTTCTAGGAGGTAGAACAAACTGAGAGAGGGGAGAAAGGACCCCCCGAAGGTCTTTATTGCAATAGAATAAGCTTTGTACGATTGGTTCATAAAGAAGCATTAGGATGAGTACAACTCTTGAATGAATCTAGGAGCACCGAGGCTCTTCTTTTATACACTTGGCCTAGCAAAAAGCTAGACCTGCTTTCCTAAAGCTACTTTTACAAAAGCTGAGGTTTCCTGCTTTTAGCCCACCGTAGGGCAGCTTTTTTAATCTTTGTAGAACCCCGTGGGGCCCTCCTTAATGGCGCCATCTGCTTGATGCTTTTTGGCCTTATGGGACCTGCTTTTTGGCACTTGCTCCATCATTTGTGAGCCTTTTTGCACTCTTCCAAGTCCTGCACAAACTGTTAGAAAACAAGAGGGAATGAATCACTCAAACCTCCACCCAAGATCTCTCCAACTCTTACACACACTCAACTCAGATAGATGATCACAGATGCAACAAACACTCTCAGAAATAAATATGGACGGAGAGAGAAAGAGAGTATATTCATCCACCACATGGTGGGCAGAAAAATAGCTCCAAGGGAGCAGTACAAAACACAGCAAAGTGCTGGAGAATATTGATGGACTCTCTCTCTCTCACCAACTGCTCCAGATCTGAGTGCTGAACACAGCCTTGGAGAGGGGCTTTCAGTCTTGCACTGGATGCTGGAATGAATGGAGGAGTAGGCCCTTTATAGGCACTGCCCAGGCCCCTTGAGTTGGCCGACCAGCAGGGTCGGTACCCTGTCTGGTGGCCGACCACATGGGCCCTAGAAAACCGACCAGGGTTGGCCCTGGTCGGTGGCCCTGGTTGGGCCGACTTGGCCAGCCACAGGCCCTTATTTAAGGGTGCCCTGGGCGGCCAGTCAATGCTGCTATTGGTGCCTCTGTGTGAGGCCTAGAGCCCCTTTATTCCTGCTTTTGCAGACTGCAACCAGTGCGTGTGCTGGTTGCCTATGATGCCAGCCTGAGTCTCTCTCTCTCCCCAGCCCTTCTACCTCTCACTGCCCCTTGTCCCCTCAAATCGGGGGCTCACAGGTGGGCACAGTGAGTTTCTAACACCCCCCCTCAATGTCACAACTGTGGGCCAATCCCCATTCGTTTGATGAGGTGCTCCATTTGTTCTCGAGGAAGTGCCTTTGTGAAGAGGTCGGACAAGTTGTCGGCGGTCGGGCAGTACATAAGCTCGACCACGTCGTCGATGATGAGCTCTCGAACAAAGTGGTAATGAACTTCGATGTGCTTGGTCCGCGCATGGTACACTGGATTCTTGGCAATGGCTATGCAACTCTGATTGTCACACATCAGCACTGTTGCGTCCTCCTGACACACGTCCATGTCCTCCAGAATCCACCTCAACCACAGTGTCTCACAAGCTGCTGTACACGCGGCTCTGTACTCTGCCTCTGTAGATGAAAGGGCCACTGTGGGTTGCTTCTTACTCAGCCAAGAGATGGCACCAGATGCAAGTAAAAAACAATACCCTGTTGTTGATCTCTTGGTGTCAGCATCACCCGCCCAATCACTGTCACAGAAACCGCCTAGTTCGATGCCTTTGGTATAGGTGATCCCGTCGGTGCAAGTACCCTTTAGATACCTCAGCACCCGTAAACCTGCACATCCCAATGACTCTTCCTGGGAGAAGTAGAGAACTGACATAATAGCCCAACTGCATAACAAATATCAGGTCGAGTATTGGTAAGGTAAAGCAAACTTCCTACCAATCGTCGGTACAAAGGAGTATCGACCGGCTGAGATGTGTCGTGAGCACTTAGCTTGAGCCCGACCTCCATGGGAGTTACTGCTGTCCTGCAATCCTCCATCTGAAATCTCTTCAGAAGTTCTTTGCGATATTTCTCCTGTGAAATGAAGATCCTGTCTTTGGCCTGCTTTACTTCTATCCCAAGGAAGTAGTGTAATAACCCAAGGTCAGCCATCTCAAACTCAGACATGAGTAGCTCCTTGACCTGAGAAATCTTCTTGACATGGTCACCTGTCAAGATAAGATCATCAACATAGAGGATGAGTACCAATCGCAACCCCTTCTCAATGAACAAGTAGAGGTTTGCCTCAGAAGGGCTCCGACTTAGCCCTATCTTCTGAAGGAATACATCAATCCTTTGGTACCAAGCTCTGGGGGCCTGTTTCAGCCCGTATAGCGCCTTCTTCAACCTGCAGACCTTTAATGGGGACCCTGGATCTTGAAAGCCCGGTGGCTGCTCTACGTATACCTCCTCCTCCAGGGTTCCATTAAGGAATGCGGACTTCATGTCCATTTGAAAAATAGGCCTCTGGAATTGGGCAGCAAGGGCAATCATTGTCCGGATAGTAACCATGTGAGCTGTGGGAGCAAAAGTTTCATCAAAATCCATGCCTTCAGTGTGAGCAAAACCTTTGACCACTAACCTTGCTTTATACTTATCCAAGCTGCCGTCTGATTTGTATTTAAGTTTGTATACCCACTTAGTGCCGATGACTTTCTGTTGCGGGGGCCTGGCCACTAAGTCCCAGGTATTGTTCTTCAGGATAGCATCCATCTCTGTGTTACGCTCTAGCTGAGGTAGCATGACCTCGGAAGAATCAGTCGACATTTCCCTTATAGGATCTATCTCTGTAATATATGTGTTTGCGCTTCATGTAAATGATCGGGAGGGATTTAATGTCAAGGTCCTAGGTGAGGGTTGATAGCACCAGACTAGATAGATCTGAGACCAAGGGCCTAGTGCTAAGATTGTGCCTAGGGGCAAGGAATTAAATGCATCCCAAGAGAGGGGTGAAATGTTGCATTAGGAAGGCCCTATATGGATGACATGTGGCATCTAGATCTATCTAGGGATTTGGGGTTTGCTAAGGCTAGTGAGAGTAGAGAAGGATTGGATTCACGTGATTTTGAATGTAGATCTCTGTCTCGCTTGGAAGTCTTGGCAGAATAGGCTGGGAGGAGAATCAGGGTGCTACTCCCGTGATTTGGCAGAACAGGCTAGTATAGAGAATAGTTGGTTGACAGTTGGTATCAGAGCGCAAGGCTTGGAATTAGAGAAGGGACGAACACGGGTTTACGTAGCTGTTGCAGAGCGCGAGAAAGAAAAGGGTGACGACGAGAAGGCTGCAGAACATCTGACGTGCGTCGAAGGAAACTCAGCGCTGCCGACGAGGTCCGTGAGGAGCGGTGCTCACGTGGAGGGTCCTCAATTGGTGAAGCGATACATTGATTGCGACGACGTCGTGCAACACGTGGACCCACGAACGGGCTGATGCAGTGATTCGACGAAGATAGCTCGTGGGGTGAAGCAGGTTCTCCGCTCATGGACTCGATGGACGGGGTTAGCTGATAGGTTGGCGCAGAACGACGGAGCGTAGGATAACGTGGTGGTCTACGGTCGACGAGGATCGTTAGCGCAAGTGATTAGTCCGTGGGCTGGGAGATATTCATCGACAGGAACGGAGAGCAGGGTTCCCGTAACCCTGACGGAACAGGGACCTCTGGAAGGCACGGCGCCGATCAGTTAACTCAGGGATTTGAACGATCGAGGCGGAATTCATCAGCCAGATTTAGACCAGGGAGCTTTCGCCAACTCTGTGTTTTTTTTTTTTTTCCTGATTAGTTTCGTTGATGCTCCGCTTACTTGAGCAGGGTCTCGTAAGTGATAAGTATGCATAAAGTTTGGTGCTGTAGCAAGGACAGATTGTGCTTGAGACTATGCCATTATACTTGAGTCTGAGTTATTTGCAGAAATTTCCCTAGTATAGGGAAAGGCGGGATTTGAATATATGCCTGTGTCAAATGCGTAGTTAGTGTGCATGTCAGATTGCAGGTATTCCCTAGTATAGGGAATTATGTTCAGAGTGTTAGTACACTGAATTGTGTCAGCCTTTGATTACAGTGTTCTAAGGGTGTTAAAAAAAAAAAAAAAAAAACACACACACAAGCCCTAAAACAAAACACCTACTGAACTAAATGGAAGAAGAAGAAGGGGCTTCCAGGAGGGACCCTGGTGAATCAGGAGTCCGGCCGACCCAGCAGGGATCGCGCCCAGTAGCTCACACTTTATCTGGCAGAATTGCACTGCTGGAGGATGCCTTGCAACAGTTGTTAGCACAGCAATTACAAGCCAATGCAGGGCAATCTGAACTTAGGAGAGCGCTGCAGAGTATGTCTGCCAGACCTTCTCGAGAGGAGAAGGGTAAGGCTCCAATGGAACTGGAGTCTAGTGTCCATACGGTCGAGCCTAGGAAGGCTAAAGTGCCGAATATTGCGAATTACAGACCGGAAAAGTATTCTGGTCGGATGAACGACCGTAGTTCTGATGTCATTGAGACCTGGCTACACAAATGGGACGAGGCGTTCGCCATTTGTGAGATCAGAAATGACATCAAAAAGATCCACGAGGCCACCCATATGTTTAGTGAGGCTGCGGATCGGTGGTGGATTAAACAACAAAAAGATGGCATAGCATCCACTACCTGGGAGGGGTTTAAAAGAGAGTTCAGGAAACACTTCTTACCTCCTGACGAGGCATCCCGAGCTTGGGATCGATATAGGAACCTTCGTCAGAGAAATTTATCAGTGGCAGAATACACTGATAAGTTTCGAGAGAGTGTAATGAAGGTTGACGAACCCCTGCCTCAATCAATCCAAGTGAAAGATTTCATATTTGGATTGAATGATCGAATAAAAATGGAAGTTCGGGCTAAGTACGCGAACACGCTAGATGATGCCATAGCTGTAGCCCTGAACTACGAGGATGCCAAGGGCAGCAAGCCAAGTGGGTTTGCACAGGTCGGAACCCAGTATGGGTATCCGAAGAAATCTGGGATTAAGAAGAAGTGGGCTAGTAGAGGGAGTGGTTCGCAGCCGAGTGGTCAAGCCAAGCAGGCGAGACCGGCTGAAACTCCTAAACCAAGTACCACCATTGGAGTGAAGAGGAAAGTAACCCCAATGGCAGCCCGGGCTTGGTCTAAATCTCCCTTGAACCCAGAACAGCGGGAAAAAGCGAGGAGAGAAGGCTTATGCTTTGGTTGCCTTCAACCTCACCAGCGGAGAGATTGTTCACGTAATAAAGATCGTCGGATGGCTGAGATGGTGATCTCAGAGTGCGACGTGGAGATGCAGGGAAGTCCCAGAGCGGAAGAGATGCAGATTCAGCTAGCGGGATCTTCTCAGAGGTTAGTACCTTGTTTGTTCTGTGTGTCTGTTACTAAGTTAGTGACGAGTGCACCTGATAACATCCTATCTAAGCCCGCAGCAACGGGGTATACAGCCTTTAATGATACAGAGTTAATCAAAATGAAAGGGCAAGTGGCCAGTCATGATGTCATTGTGTTGTTTGACTCAGCGTCAACTCACAATGTGATTAACTCCAAGCTCGTGAAGAGGCTGAAACTAAAGACAAGTCCATCTGACTATGCGTATACAGTCAGGATGGCTGATGGAAGTTCAACTGAAGTATGGGACCAAAGGGTTACCCAGTTGGAGCTTCGGATTCAGGACTATGCTGAGAAGCTTGATTTTGAAATAACCAAGCTTGCTCATGCGGATATAGCCCTGGGAATGGCGTGGCATTCTAGGAAGAATCCAGCCATTGATTGGAAAAAGCACGTATATCAATTCAAGATGAATGATGTGCTTTATGTCTTGCGAGGTGAAAAAGATATACCTCAGGGACCGTTGGTTTCCGTTATGGAAATCAGAAAGGCTCAAGTAGAGTTTTTATACCTTTGCACAGCATCGGTAGAGTCGGTGGATGAGTCTTCGGCTAGCACTGATGTTACGCAAAGTGATGAGATGGCCAAGCTGGCTAATCTTATAACAGAGGAGTTCTCTGAATGTTTTAGGGATGAACTACCTTATGGGTTACCTCCAGAGCGGAAAGTTCAACATAAAATTGAACTGATCCCGGGGGCAGAACCTGTAAATAGACCTCCCTATAGAATGAGTTTTACTGAAGAAGCGGAGGTGCGTAGGCAACTGGAAGAATACCTCAAGTTGGGGCAGATTCAACCAAGTTTCTCACCTTTTGCTTCACCAGTGATATTAAAGAGGAAAAAGGATGATACGTTTCGCCTCTGTATAGATTATAGAGCATTGAATAATATCACTGTTAAGCACAGGTATCCGATGGCTCGGATTGATGATTTGCTACATGCACTACATGGAGCCGTGATTTTCAGCAAGATAGATCTTAAGTGCGGCTACCATCAGATCCGGATTAGAGCCGAGGATGTGCATAAAACCGCTTTTAGAAGCAGGTTTGGTCATTATGAGTTTTTGGTAATGCCCTTCGGACTTACCAATGCTCTAGCGACCTTCGTCATGCTTATGAATGATTGACTACGTCCGTATATCGGAAAGTTCGTAGTACATTTTATTGACGATATCTTGATATTCAGTGAAAGTGTTACTGAGCATTGTGAACACTTAAGGATAGTGTTCAGTACTTTGAGGAAAGCCAGTCTTTACGTGAATACTTTACGTGAATAAAAAGAAAACTATATTGTGTATGGTTAGGCTTGAGTACTTGGGGTTCATAATTACTCCACAGGGGGTAGAAATGGATCCAAAGAAAGTGGCTGCGATACTAACTTGGCCAATCCCTCAGAGTCTGACCGCGTTGCGATCATTCTTGGGATTTGTCCAGTTTTATAGAAGGCATATCAAAGGATATTCCGGAATAGTATCGCCATTGACTGATCTGACCTCAGATAAAGTACCTTTTGTTTGGGGACAGAATCAACAGGAAAGTTTTAACACCATAAAACAAGCTGTGGTCACAGGACCGGTGTTAAAAATAGTTGATCCCCAGAAACCGTTGTTCCTAGAAACCGATGCAAGTGGCATTGCGGTAGGAGCAGTCCTCCTTCAAGAGGGAAGGCCAGTAGCCTTTGAAAGCAAGAAGCTTTCTCCCTCTCAAAGGAATTGGCCAACTCATGAATTGGAGTTGTATGCTGTTATCCATGCTTTGAAAACATGGAGGCATTATCTGTATGGTTCAGAGTTTTATGTGGATGTGGATCATGATACTCTGAGACATTTCTGTAAACAGCCTGACTTGAGGGGCCGCCAGGCTAGGTGGGCAGAGCTCATGCAGGAGTTTAATCTAACGATTCGGTACTGAAGAGGAAAAGACAATAAGGTAGCTGATGCGTTGTCTCGCATTATGCACAACTTGAGTTTCACGGTATTAGAGAGTGCTCTAATGACCGAGATCAGAGAAACTCAAAAGGTGGACAAGTTTGTCCAGAGCTTATGGCCTAAAGCTCATGTGTTAAAACCCGGGGAAAATGAAAAGGATGACCTGGCATCCAGAAAAGGCCAAACTTATGCAAGATATACCATAAGGGATGGTATGCTAGTTAGAAATGGCAAGGTGGTAGTACCTGGTCAGAATGATCTCAGGCAGAGAGTCATTCGACAATGCCATGATAGCCCGTGTGCGGGACATCCAGGAGTCGAGAAGACATATGATCTCGTGAAGCGAGATTTCTTTTGGCCAAAGATGAAAAAGCATATTCATGAATATGTGACACGGTGTTTCTCGTGTCAGGTAAGTAAGGCCGAGCGGGTGAAGCCACCCGGACTTTTACAGCCCTTGGAAATACCACTGAGTAAGTGGGAGAGCATTTCCATGGATTTTATTGTAGGATTACCTGCAACACAAGGAGGGTATAATTCTATCCTTGTGGTGGTTGATCGTCTAACCAAGATGGCTTACTTCATTCCGACTAGAGAGTCTATTAGTGCCCCACAAGTAGCGGATTTGTTTATTAGACATATATTTCGTCTGCATGGATTGCCTAGATCCATAGTGTCAGACAGAGATGTCAGGTTTACTGGTCACTTTTGGACAGCGGTATTTGAGACACTAAGGACTGAGTTGGGAATGAGTAGTGGGGATCATCCTGAGACGGATGGTCAGACGGAGAGAGTCAACCAGACTTTAGAGGATATGCTGAGGGCATATGTGTCATTGAGGCAACATACATGGGACAAGTGGTTGCCATTGTTGGAGTTTGCCTACAATGATAGGAAACATTCATCTACTGGGTTCAGTCCGTTTGAGCTGAACTATGGTTATAGGCCAGCCAATCCAACTATAGTTGGAGTACCTCAGAAAGTGGCTAGTGCCGCGAACTTTGTAGTTCAGATGCGGGAGATGCTAGCACTTGCGAGAGCTAATATCCGCCAGGCTATGGATAGAGCCAAGGTGTATGCGGATGAAAATCGGTCTATAAGAGTATTTGAAGAAGGAGAAAAAGTTTTTCTCAGAATTCCTTCGCACTCGAAGTCGTTGACTTCAGGAGAGTGTGCTAAGTTATCACCTCGATACTGTGGGCCGTGGTTAATTCTAAAGAGAATAGGCAGTGTAGCCTATAAATTGGAATTGCCACAGGGGTGTAAGGTACACCCGGTTTTTCATGTTTCATGTTTAAAGAAATTTTTACATACTGGTGACTCACTAATCGAAGGTGTGGTTTTGTTTCAGGAGATAGAGGATATTGCAAGGCGCAAACCAACAAGAATCCTGGACCGAGGAACAATGCAAATACGAAATCGAAAGATACCCACGGTGTTGGTTGCATGGCATGGTCAGCCTCTATCCGAAGCTACCTGGGAATCCGTATATCAGTTGCGGAGAGTGTTCCCAGACTTTATCATCGAGGACGCTGATGTCTGAAGAGGGAAGGAATGTTACGCTCTAGCCGAGGTAGCATGACCTCGGAAGAATCAGTCGACATTTCCCTTATAGGATCTATCTCTGTAATATATGTGTTTGCGCTTCATGTAAATGATCGGGAGGGATTTAATGTCAAGGTCCTAGGTGAGGGTTGATAGCACCAGACTAGATAGATTTGAGACCAAGGGCCTAGTGCTAAGATTGTGCCTAGGGGCAAGGAATTAAATGCATCCCAAGAGAGGGGTGAAATGTTGCATTAGGAAGGCCCTATATGGATGACATGTGGCATCTAGATCTATCTAGGGATTTGGGGTTTGCTAAGGCTAGTGAGAGTAGAGAAGGATTGGATTCACGTGATTTTGAATGTAGATCTCTGTCTCGCTTGGAAGTCTTGGCAGAATAGGCTGGGAGGAGAATCAGGGTGCTACTCCTGTGATCTGGCAGAACAGGCTAGTATAGAGAATAGTTGGTTGACACTCTGCCTGCATGGCAGCTTGCCATTCTGGATGGTTCTTCGCCTCCTCGAAGGTCCTTGGCTCTTCAAGCTGAGCCACTTACACAAAATTCACGGATGGGGTCTTCTGAAGACGTTGGGACCGTCGCAATCCGGAACTGCTACTCTCAGGTATTTCGGTGACCCGAGAGTCTTCCAATGTCCGTAGGTACCATTGGGGCAACCTCTTCTGCTTCTCAGTGGGAGGAGGAACTAGAACTGCTTTTGGAACATCCTGCTCTTCCTCAGTATCTTGTGGAACATCAGCTTCCGATTTCGCCACCTCTTGGATGGTCAACTTGGGGCGGGGTGGGTTCGGGGGTTGAACAATCTCCTCTTCCTCAATCTGAGGCTCCTCCTGGGGTTCAGGTTTCTTTTCCTCGAAGACAACATCCCGACTGATAAGGATCTGCTTTTTTAGTGGGTCGAAGAGTCGATAGGCCTTGGATTCTTCGCTATACCCAACAAAGATACATTTGTTGCTCCGGGAATCAAGCTTGGTCCTGTCTTCCTTGTGCACATGCACCCATGCGTTAGAACAAAAAATGCGAAGATGAGTGATAGAGGGCTTCTTACCATAAAATGCCTCATATGGAGTCTTGTCCTTGACGGCCTTCGTCTTGATCCTGTTGAGAATGTGTACGGCTGTATTGATAGCTTCACTCCAATAGGCTTTAGAAAGGTTCCTACCTCGGAGCATAGCAAGCCCTGTCTCCGTGGTGGTTCTATGCTTCCTCTCGGCTACCCTGTTTTGCTGAGAAGTATGTGCTGTGTGAGTTGTCGCTTAATCCCATGCTTGCGACAAAATGTGTTGAACTCATTTGAGGTGAATTCTCCCCCCCTGTCTGTACGGAACGTCTTGACATCCTCCCCTGTCTCCTTTTCAACTCTGGCCTTCCAGTCCTTGAACTTCTCGAAAGCCTGTGACTTTTTGGCCAAGCAATACACCCAGGTCATTCTACTGAAATCATCCACAAAGAGAAGTGAGTACCTGGATCCTGCCCACGATGTTGTAGACATTGGGCCACAAATGTCGGCATGAACCAACTCAAGAGGTTTGCTGGCCCAAAACGAGGCCTCTTGTGGGAACTTGTCCCTGTACTGCTTGCCTTCTAGACAAGCCCTACAAACACCATCCTTGCCTGTAATTGGTGGAAGTCCATCCACCATCTTCGACTTTGACATTTCAGCCAAGGTTTCATAGCTGACGTGACCGAAGCGCTCATGCCAAAGTTTGCACTTTCCGTTGTCTTCATGAACCAACATTGCACTGAGGCGGTATAGTCCGTTCTCTTCAACTCCTTGAGCCACCATCTGTCCATTTGCTTTGGATGTCACGGTGACCTTGCCATCTTGAAAGAGAACTGCCATGTTGTTTTTGTCCATCTGACTTACAGACAGTAAGTTCTTGCAAAGGTTGGGTACATAAAGTACTCCAGAGATATCCTTCTCCTCACCCGCGGTTGTAATGAAAGGACTACTACCGATGCCCTTCACAGGACACGTCCGGCTATCCCCGACAGAAACTTTGGAATCCGGGTGTGTACTTTCCATGGTTTTGAACCAAGTCTTTCTGTTAGACATGTGCTTTGAAGCACCGCTGTCAACATACCAACCCTCTTTTCCTTCACTAAGTGCATACGCTGAACAATGTTCACTGATTAAAAACAACTGTCTAGTCGTCACATTGGCAGAATCATTCTTAGGCTCTTCTTTGTTCCTGGCTTCTCTCTTCCGCTTCTGATCCGCCTTCTTCTTTCAGCATTCTTTGGCGGAGTGGCCAAGCTTTTCACAGTAATAGCACTTCATTTTCTTCTTTTGGTCAGCATCCTCTGACTTCTTGAACTCCTTTGGCTTGCCTTTTCCAGGCTTGTCTTTGGCCACTAATGCCTTCTCGTCGGTTTGCGTAAAGAGTTTCTCTCGAGCCTCCTCCTGAAGCAGGAGTGGGCCAAGCTCCTCAAAGGTGATTGGCTTAGTCCGTTGACCCGCAGTGACCGTAGTCACAAAACTTTTGAAACTTCGTGGCAACTTGTGGAGTGTGAGCAACGCCAATTGACTCGAGTCCACCTTCTGACCAACCGCTGCGAGCTGGTCCCGCACGACTTTCACCTTTGTCAGATGGTCATGCACACTATCACCCTCATTCATATCAAGATTATAAAGCTGATGCTGAAGAGTAATGATACGGGCTGTATTATTGGTTTCATACAGCTCCTTCAGTATGGCCCATGCCTCTGAAGACGTCTCTGCCAACTGGATATGAGGAATCACAGCATCTGCTGTCGTGCCAATTAGCATAACTAAGGCTTGAGCATCCCTGTTCATCCGCATCTGCTCGAAATAAAACTTTACCTCTTTTGTCCACAGTGTCCTCCGGCTTCTCCTCGGTCCCAATCACTATCTTCCACAGCTTTCGTGCCAATAGATGGCTTCGGATCTTGACTTTCCAGATTGGATAGTTTTTCGTCCCATCGAGCTTTCCAGCTTCACCAAAATTGGGAATAAATGAAGAAGGAAGATGACTGGAGAAGGAGGAAGGACGAGCAGTGGGTGTAGAGGCTTCTGAACGCTGATCCATCTCGGTGAATAGCAAACTAAAAAACTGAAGCAAAAAAGATGTATTGACCTCCCGTGCTAGCCTGAGCTGAAAACAGAATCGCCTTTCTGCCAAGGGACTCCTTCCTTTAGAGAGTGCTTTGATGAAGAAGAGTTGAGAGCCTATGGCTCTGATACCATGTTAGAAAACAAGAGGGAATGAATCACTCAAACCTCCACCCAAGATCTCTCCAACTCTTACACACTTTCAACTCAGATAGATGATCACAGATGCAATAAACACTCTCTCAGAAATAAATATGGACGGAGAGAGAAAGAGAGTATATTCATCCACCAGATGGTGGGCAGAAAAATAGCTCCAAGGGAGCAGTACAAAACAAAGCAAAGTGCTGGAGAATATTGATGGACTCATATTTATTTATGAGAGCGTGTCCCTTGTGGGTGTCCCCACAGTTCTCTTTTACCAATGCAAAGCAAAAGTAAGAATAATAAATCTTATTCTGATTAACCAAAGTCAACTTTCTTGACCGTCGTCAATCTAATAAAGACTCCTCTTAGTTGTCCTCAACACTGAAAAGCTTCTTGATACAGCTGTAAAACTTGAGGATACTTCGAGAAGATATCCTCTCTTGGCATCGAGTGCTTAATAATCCTAGTACTTGGAAAGATACCTGCGGTGGGTAAGCTTGCCTTTGAGCATTTTGTTCTAGTTGTCGGATGTCCTCCATCTCTTTCACCTTAGGTGGCTCGTGGAATCTAGTAACTTCCGATTGGTCTTGTGGCACTAGGCAGCCACACACCCCTCTTTCACACTTTCTTTCCTTGGAGAGAGTCATGTTTTTATCTGGCATTTCCTTCTCTTTAAGAGCACCGGGCAGCCATAGGATTGTCTTTCCTTGGCAAATCCATGCCTTGTTTCTTGTGGAATTGATTGCTTCGTCTTTGCCTTTCACATGCTTTGCCTCTAGCCATTTATACTAGTGGGAGAAAAATATTCCAAAACAATCATAAGACTCTAAAGATAGAAATCCATGAGTGTCTTCATATTTTGCCTTAAGGTCTTCCTTGCAGTTGACCTCAAGAGACAGCTCCGGGCTCCTTTCCAGATTCCTCACCTACCCAGATCAGAGATGCCTCGCGGCCTTCATTCTCGAGGGGTCTGATGCAGAGAGCACTTACTCAGGCGACGGGGCTTGGCCACATCATCAGACACCTCAGAGCAGGATCACAGAGTTCTTCCCATCGAGTGACATTGATCGTCCAGTCTCTAGCCGCAGACATGACAGAGTACCCCGACCCAACGATCGCAGCATGACACACGAGACATCGAGGGGACACACAGATCACTCTGGGAGACCTCCCGTCATTGTTTAGACCCGGGATACGTCCCACGGAGTCACGGTGGCTCTGGTCTTGCGTCGAGCCTCGTCTAGGAGACCGAGATGCACAGCACCCCTTGACAGGCGCGAGCGTCCCATCACCGGTTATGCACTGGCCAGGGCGACATGACATACGGAGGATTCCGCTCCGCTCCAGTCCTTTTCTTTTCATTATTACATCCAGATGTATTTGATTATGTATGATCAGACTTAGGATTCAGCATGGGTGATGATGCTCGTTTCAGTAGCTCCACCCTTACTGTGATTTGTATCAGGTTTTCTGTCAGTCTCATAGACCCATCGGTCTTCCGAAGACTTTAATAAAATTTGTTTCTTTCTTTCTTTGCACTTAATAGAACCACGAACCATACAAGGTCCAACTGTGTTTTTCTTAACATCTACAAAAGATATCCATATTCCTTTGCAATGGCAAGATTGAGGAGAGCAAAGAAGTGGTTGCCGCCTCCTCAAAGAAGTTGGTATAAATGCTATGCGGAAACTACAGCTCGGTATAGAATGAGAAAGAGAACTCCCTATTGCATCTTTACCTTCTAGTGTCCTCTATCCTAGAGCTGTAAGCATTGTAGGATTAGGCTCTGATACCAACTGTTGGAATAGGAAGGTGGAGTAGGAGTTGGAGAGCTCAAGGAGGATGGAGGTAGGAATCCATAGCTTGCAAAAGTAGACCAAAGAGCATATCTAGCCAAATGTCGACCTCATGGGTGAGGTCATTGAAGACTTAGCCGACTCTCCACCGTCCATTGACTAAGACTAATCAAGTCTAGATCCACACATATATGTTCACATACACACTCATGTGTCCTGTAGTCCTATCCTAATTACATCAATTTGCCCAACATGTAGCATCCCCCTCTTTCCTCTAGGCATGCTTAGGTCTCCCTCCCCCATGCTCTCCTCATTTGGGGGCTTACAGATGGGGAGGTGACCAACCCTAATCCAACACCAATTCCACTTGTCGAGCTGAAAAATTCATATTTTTTTGTAGAGATAGAACAGCTAGGTAGATAAAAATTTCGGCATATCATACAATAGCTGGAATGCGACAAGAACAAGAGTAAATCGGGCCCCGGTCATGGCAATGGCTGAGTATGCAACTTGGTTAGCCAACCGCAGGAGCACCGAAATTTGAATAGCTAGTCGTGAACAGTAGGGGCATGAGTATGTTGATGAGAAGGCATAACTGAGCGAACGCCAAGGATAGTGTGAATAGGTCAAAGAAACTATTTTTTGGTACCGCAGAAGGAGAAGGTGGACTAGCATGAGAGAAATGGTAGGTTGCTGTTGTAGGGTAGATAGATCATTTTGAAAATGACAACCAGCAAGAAGGTGGGAGCTGACCTCATCTCCAAGATGGTGGGGACAAACTGTTGAGAAATGACGGCCAGATTTAGAACTGTGTTAACCAGCATATTTGTAGACCATGATTTATGCAGCAAGTGTGAGTTCTTTCTAGCTCTGATGCCATGAAAGGAAACTGAGAAAGAGAGAGACCGGAGGCCATTAGGGAGAGAGCAACAGTCTCACCCATTTTTTTTTGGTGAAATATTTGATTGATTATATTATATGAGTAGCAACCTCAAAATAAGGTGCTACAATTACATCAACTGAAAATTTCAGTATATGCCAAAAAGACCTCATGATCTATGCAGCGGGTTTGCAAGCAATCAAAGAAAGATTGTTGCAGAGAATGCCTAAAAAAGCCAAACAGAGAGAAAGTAGGATCACCAAAGACTTTACAATTCCTATATGTCCATAAAATCCATAGTGCCCAGTGGCGAACCCAAACGAAGAAAAGATGAAACTCCGGTCTGGATGGATGAAACCCAAATAGCCAAAAGAACTTCCCAAACGGAACAGATGGAAATCTCGCTCGCGGGCGCTATCAAAGCAGATAAAAAAACTCACGAGAGCACGGACAATGCCAAAACAAGTGAGGCACAATCTCCGAAGAAGCAGAACATCTGTGGCAAAGTGTAGGAGCAATGTGCCGATGAGCTAATAGCTGTCCAGATGGAAACACTCCCAAAAGAACTCGCCAAAAGAAAACCTGTTGCTGAAGCGGTACTTTATAGGCCCAAAGTTGCTGTAATCTTTTCCTCCACCACTTGGCTGGGCGATGCATTCGCCAAACAGAATCACCTCTCTCTGAAACCCAAGGTTGAGGCAAAAGGATTTTATACAATACAGGTACAGTAATTTGAGATAGCCTCAAAGGACGAGAAGAGGACCCTGGAGAAGTCAAAGTCCAATCTTCCAGCCGGTCCTGGAGTTCCAAAGGAGGAATCGGAACAAAAGGCGAAAGCATAGAAGTAATTTGTCGCCACAAAGGACGATAATGAGAGCCCAATCCATATGTAGTGGTTGCTAGAGAAGAGGGGAGCACAGTACCAGCATCATCTATAACATCAGCAACCGAGGTGATGCCTTTAAACGAGACAAAGTAGGAACGTCGAGGTTCTTGTAAAGCCAAGGGAGGCTGAAAGACTTTCGACCAGTGAATGCTTTCAGCTCTCAAAGAATTCCCAAGAAAAGATTGCCGTCCATTCCATTCCAGATGAGAAAGAACATGCTTCTAGTCAAGAAGCAAGCGGGAGACAAAAGGGCAGCCAGGCAAAGTGCCATCAGTGCAGCCAAAAAAGAAATCCCAGTGATCGGCCAATGACCAAACGTATAAATACTGATATGATACCAGAGTCCTAATCATAAGAGCCCAAGGCTGATCACCTTGCAGAAATTGCAGCAACATTTTCCCCCTGTGGGCAAGAATATGCACATGAATATCCGTGATGTTCAATCCACCATGCATCTTGGGAGAACAAATGTGATGCATCGAAAGTAGCTTGAGACTTTTTTTGCCATGTTTGGATCGCCAGAAGATTTCCATAAAAACAGACATGAAAGATGTAAGATCTGCCTTAGTGAACATGATCAATGGCAAGTAAAATTGAATATATGCCACAAGGATGGATTGCCCTATTCAAAGATGAACGTGCAAAGGCCACGTTGCCAGTTTCCAATACTCAAGCTTTTTTCGAAGCTTAGCCAAAACCCAATCAGTTTGTTGTTGGCGAGTGAGTTCCCACCCCAAAGGGTAACCAAGATGACGAACAAACTGAGTGGGTGGAATGTTATCCTCGGGCCATAATAGAATATGCCAGTCTTTGGAATGCAAAGGGAGCAGCTTAGACTTGTGAATATTAACATGAAGACGAGCTGCCAAGCCATAAACAGAGAGGGCCTGCATCAAGGCACCAAGATCATGGGGCGTATTCTTCGGGGTAAAGAAAGAATCATCAGCATAAGCTTGAGCAACCATGCTGCGATTAGCATCCAATTCCAAGCCATGAAGTGATCCTGCAGCCACAAGATGATCAATATATTGCAGCATAGGATGAGTAGCAATGGCATACAGTAAAGCACTGAGAGGGCATCCTTGGCGGACCGAACAACGAAGAGTCCACTCATCAGAGATGTCCCCACTGTAAAGCCAGTAAATAACCTGCTGCATTTTTGGCCAAACCCCAAAGCTCACATAGTTTGCGAGATGAAATCCCATTGAACTGTGTCAAAGGCTTTTGCAATATCTACCTGCAAGAGTAGAACATCCTGTTGCGTGTATTTGGCATATTCAATCCCAATATAAGCATTGGCAATGTTATCTGTGATATGGTGATGTGGAACAAAGCCATATTGGGAGGGATGCAACCCATCATGCAAATAACCTTTAATCCGATCAACCACCATTTTGGCAATGATCTTGTAAATGACTGGCATGAGTGTGATTGGCCTCCAATCACCAAGTGAATCACATAGCTGCTTTTTTGGAATCACTTTGAGAAGACCCTTTTTCCATGACACAGGCATATGCTGATTTTGCCATGCTGTATTTACCATTTGCAGCAAGGTGAATTTAAGAAGATCCCAGAATGCAAGGAAAAATTCAACAGTGAGACCATCCCATCCTTGAGATTTCCATCTGCCACAGGATCTCAGTGCATCAGACAATTCCCTTTCAGTGAAGGGATGCTCAAGTTCCAAAGCCTGAGCATCAGACAAAATTGGATGAATATGCTGCAAAAGAAGCTGATGTGCAGACACGACCTGAGGAGAAAGAGTATCCACATGCCCAAAATGAGTGAAGAAGTGCTGCACACATAAATCAGCAAGCTCTGAACGAGATGTTGACCAAGAGCCATCAGGCATCCGGATCCGACAGATATTGGCAGCTTGTCTTTTATAGTGTAAACTCTTAAAAAATTGCTTGGAAGAGCAGCCTTTATCCAAAATGCCCGTTGTTTGGATCGAGTTTCCCATTTAGCAAGCTTTCTGCGATCATTGGATTGAAGAGAGAATTGAGCCTGACATAAGAGCATGCTTTCCTATGAAGACAAAGGGTGAAGATGAGCAAGCTCAGTCAAACTCTGACAAGTAAATTTGGCATGTGCTACAGTCTCCCTTGTGGCTTGCATATAGGATTTGCCATAATCTCGAATAACTGCGTGCATCCAAGCAACAAAAGCTTGTCAGGCATAATCCAAACCAATGTGTATCTGACGAGAGAGAGGCTGAATAGCATCAGAGACCAAGGCTTTAAAGTCAGCATGCTCCAGATAACTATTATTAATCATGAAAAGCCTTCGGCAAGGCAATCTGTCAGTGGGAAATTCATGTAAGGAAAGCCTCAACCGAAGAGGAGTATGATCCGAATGTTTGAAAGCATGATCAACCCAAATTTGACAAGTAAAGGCATCACAATGCTGTGGATCAATCTGATACCATCTGTCCAAGCGTGCCCGATAAGAAGATTGAGCATTATGCTGAAAGGTATAGCTCGGAAGCATGGGCTGTAATTCCTTCCAGAGATCAACCAGGCGCCACTGAAGCAAAAAATCAGACCATGCCTGTGTTTCAGAAGCCAACATATGAGTGTGGCCTGAGGTGTTGTCACCCGATTGAGGGGCATTATTAAAGTCACCACAAATGAAGGCATGTTGTCGCCATGGATAAGTATGCGTGGCAGCCCAGATCAGAGCTCTATCACAAGAAGATTGGGGGGCATAAACCGATGCAAATTCAAAAATTTCCCCTTGAACAAGGCATTGAACAATAATCCATCTACCATGGCAATCATTGAGAGCCACAACAAGTTGAAGGTTGTGCTTTACCAAAAAAGCCACACCAGAAAAGGAGTGCTCTCCAGCATAGAAGATATCATAACCAGCAAAATGGCCTATCTGACCAGCATACATATGCTGATTATGCTCTTGCAAAGCAACTATATCAGGCTGCAATTGCCTGATATACATCCAGACCAGTTTCCATTTGCGACCATTACACATTTCCTGTACATTGAGAGTAACACACTTCAGATTATCAAGCATATTTACAGTTATGGGACAGGTATGTACAGCAACTAACGGGCTGTCTACGTCTGCATTTCCACCTCAATGTCCGGGCCTCTGCCTTGGGATGAAGCATCAGCCTGAGCAGAGGACAAAAGTGCAGCAACTTCTTCTTAAGGAAACAAGGTCCGATTTGTAGTCACAGCAGCCCAGGTCAAGCCAACACCAGAGTTTTTAGCAAGTGTTTATCACTTTGCGAGGAGTTTGCCATCCATCAGTCAAAATTTCCTCCCCCTTTCCCTGAGGTGGAGAGGACAAAGGCACAGGAAAAGAAGCATTACCATTTGAGACAGCCAGGGCTTTGCCTTTGTCTTGAACAGAGAAAAACTGTTTGACCCCTTTGTTTTTGACCACAGAAGAGGCATTTGCATTCTTATTCAAAGGCTGAACCATTTCAGCTTGCACTGGCATCCGTGGAGCTTGGGAAGGGCATTGTGAAGCCATGTGCCCAAATTGCTTGCATTCAAATCAACACCTGCAAACAGCCCCCACTTGAGCTTGTAAAAGGCACTCCCCATGGAAACATTATTCACAGTAACCGAATATGAAGCTGGAGTGGGATGATATGTATCCCACAAAATGCAGAAGCGATTCGAATTTCCATTGGGTCGCGGTGGACATACCACCTTACCGAGGGAAGCTGCAATTTTAGGTAGAAGAGAAGAGAAGCATTGAGGAAAATCCACAACTTCTACCCAAACAGGGCAACGATGCCGAATCAATGCTGCCTGATAATCCCGGGTGGGAGACTAGGGCAGGACATGGACCATTTGCTGGCCATAGAAGAGAGGAGAGTGCTCCAGCAAAACCTGACGGTGCTCCTCATCAGCCATGATGATCTCAAAAAAGCCCCTCGTTGCATAATGAACTTTTTTGACATAAGAACCACCTAGGGTTCGAGTCAACCAATTCCTAACATCTGCTGCAGCAGGCATCCGTCCTGGGAAGAAAATTATAATGGCATGCTTTTCATACTCCTTAATTGGATCAAATATATCATCCACTTCCACCATAATGCCAGTGGTGGGAAGTGGATCTTTCCAACCTTTGCGGTATCTTCAAACCCTTCATGCATAACCTCATAAACAAGCTGAGCCTCAGCAGAGTCGAGGCAGTCGCGATAGAGCGAGCGAGGAAAAGCGAGCGGGCCCAAAAAAGCGAGCGAGCTTTTCTACAATTTCCTTATCGAGGTACTCAACATAGCTTTGTGGAAACCACTATTTGGGAAGATTCTCGAAAATAAAACTTATGTTACTATGTGTAACTATACCAATATTGCGAATTATAGTCTACCTTAACTTCCAATTGGAGCCATACTCACATTATGCAACAATAATATGTGGGTTTGAAAGAAACCGAATTTCCACTCCAAAGTGGATTCCATTACTGATACAACAAATCTTTTGCATTTGAAATGGGTCTTATTATCAAACTCCTTCAATAATCAAAACAAATGTGTTGCTTGATATGTTGAACTTAGTAATGTAAACATCACTTCACCCATATGCCGGGAAAAAAAACTGTCTGTAGACTTCATAGCATGGGATTGCATCAACACTTATAACATTCAAAATGGTTCTTCTTATTAAAAGTGTTATCAATCATGAAAGAAAATGTTTAAAAATAGTTCACCCGTATGTTGAAAAACCCGTGTCATTTATGACATTCAAAATTGTTCTTGCAACCATCCTGTAGTTCGTAGAGATTTTGCCCATACTTCCAACCCCTTCCCTTCAACCACTAAGAGGTATCTAATAGTTTTATAGAACACTTGAGATATCATCACCTCCTAATACAAAACCATTATTACTATTTGTAGAACACTTGAGATATCATCACCTCTTAATACAAGACCATTCTTACTATTTGTAGAACACTTGAGATATCATCACTCCTTCCCTTCAGCCACTAAGAGGTACCTAATACTTTTGTAGAACACTTGAACCATTCTTACTATTTGTAGAACACTTGAGATATCATCACCTTTTAATACAAAACCATTCTTACGGTTTGTATAACACTTGAGATATCATCACCTCTTAATATAAGACCATTCTTAGTATTTGTAGATCACTTTAGATATCATCGCCTCTTAATACAAGACCATTCTTACTATTTGAGAGATTAATGGATTAAAGGTTTGAAGCTCATAGGAGACGAAGGAAGAGAAAGTTAATTTCAACATGAGGACAATAAAACTAATTGGAATATTTTGACTTATGTATTATACCTTTTTGAAGACTATCAATTTAAGTCAGTTTCAACATTAGGATGATAAAACTAATTAGAATATTTTGACTTATGTATTATATATTTTTGAAGACTATGAATTTTAATGAGGAGAGGCACGCACACTACTAAGTAAATACACTAGTACTACTACTAGCCTATGACTATTAAGCCTAGTAGCACCAGTGTGATTTTGAGCCTTGTATCAGCCTTTTGATAATTTTCTTTCATCGTTAGTGCAATAGAAATTATTCCTTCTATCAGAAGAATCTTGCCAAATTTATTCAAAGTGATGATTTTGTAGTCTACATCCACTATCCTCTGACTCTGAAAAATATATTAAATGTGAGCACCCATTTATCTTGTATGATCAACCCTAGACTATGCTGCGATAGGACATTACTAGAACAAAAAAAATATGAATTGATATGGGGATGTTCGGTGTGAAATAACCAAATTAAGGATTTAATAAGAAAGAAAACAATCAGAATCAATAGGCTATTCAATGGCTCAAAATTATAATGTGCCTCCCAACTCTTATGCATTCCAGCTCCTCATGTTTGACAAGAATGCAAACAATAATGAAATCACATTATCTTTAGTTTAAAAGTAAGCAAAGCACCAAAAATAAATGCAAACATATTGGATGAGGAATAAATAGGTATAGATATAGATAGACCTATATATATGCATTCATAGATATAATGATGATTAAAGTTGGATGGTCGTAATAATATTATGTGTACTATCATTGGGATTAGGACTACTATTGGTAATATTGTATGTAGTAGTAGGAGAACTACCATTAAGGAACACTCAAATAAAATTACTAATGGTGGTGATAAAACTACCACTAGTAGTTTGGTAATTACCCCTAACATCTACAACAAATATTTGATGGGTAGCTAGTATTAGGTCAAAAGGCCCCAATTGTGCTATAATAATGGACCAAAAAAGGGAGTGCTATAGCATCACCTAAGGGTCACTTTTTATCCATGAAAGAAACAAGTCGGTGCAACCTAGGTCATACAGATCTAGGTCATGTGAAGTGGTTCGCGTCTCTTTCCTTGACAAAAAAGTTACACTACCTTTGATAGTAACTACAAAGATTGCTGCCATAGTGCCGTAGAGTAGCCCCTAGGTTGCACCATCATCCTTTTTTGCTTTTGAGCCATTAAGTTTGATCCACTGATTTTATGTAGAATTATTCTACTATATGTTCACATGTCCTTAATAGGATCTTGATATAATCCCTTCCATTGTAAGTACTTTTACTTTAAGTTTCACATATCCTTAACAAACCACTAGGCTTCAACACAGATTCATTCTTATGTTTCAAGCCTCAAACTCAAACACCCTTGTAAAAGGGATAATGTATTAAAGCTACATTCAATCCATCAAATCTTTGAATAATAGTTCTATTGAAAATTCATGTATCATCAATAGGATTTCATCCATTATATGTTCATTTGTCTTT